>NC_087183.1:1347500-1360000 GCF_035594125.1 Scylla paramamosain
GTGTGTGTGTGTGTGTGTGTGTGTGTGTGTGTGTGTGTGTGTGTGTGTGTGTGTGTGTGTGTGTTAATGTAGGAAGGACACTGGCAACAGTGTCCTTGGAAGGCCAAGGGCAACAAAAATCAATAAAAAAAAATGCCCACTGAAATGCCAGTCCCATAAAAGGGTCAAAGCAGTGGTCAAAAATTGATGAACAAGTGTCTTGAAACCTCCCTCTTGAAGGAATTCAAGTCATAGGAAGGTGGAAATACAGAAGCAGGCAGGGAGTTCCAGAGTTTATCAGAGAAAGGGATGAATGATTGAGAGTAATGGTTAACTCTTGTGTTAGAGAGATGGACAGAATAGGGGTGAAAGGAGAAAGTCTTGTGCAGCGAGGCCGCTGGAGGAGGGGGGCCATGCAGTTAGCAAGACCAGAAGAGCAGTTAGCATGAAAATAGCGGTAGAAGACAGCTAGAGATGCAACATTGCGGCGGTGAGAGAGAGGCTGAAGACAGTCAGTTAGAGGAGAGGGGTTGATGAGACGAAAAGCTTTTGATTCCAACCTGTCTAGAAGATCAGTATGAGTGGAACCCCCTCAGACATGTGAAGCATACTCCATACATGGACGGATAAGGCCCTTGCACAGAGTTAGCAGCTGGGGGGTGAGAAAAACTGGCGGAGACGTCTCAGAACGCTTAACTTCATAGAAGCTGTTTTAGCTAGAGATGAGATGTGAAGTTTTCAGTTCAGATTATAAGTAAAGGACAGACTAAGGATGTTCACTGTAGAAGAGGGGGACAGTTGAGTGTCATTGAAGAAGAGGGGATAGTTGTCTGGAAGGTTGTGTCGAGTTGATAGATGGAGGACTTGAGTTTTTGAGGCATTGAACAATACCAAGTTTGCTCTGCCCCAGTCAGAAATTTTAGAAAGATAAGCGTTCTGTGGCTTCCCTGCGTGAAATGTTTACCTCCTGAAGGGTTGGACGTCAATGAAAAGACGTGGAAAAATGCAGGGTGGTATCATCAGCGTAGGAGTGGATAGGACAAGAAGTTTGGTTTAGAAGATCATTAATGAATAATAAGAAGAGAGTGGGTGATAGGACAGAACCCTGAGGAACACCACTGTTAATAGATTTAGGAGAAGAACAGTGACCGTCTACCACAGCAGCAATAGAACGGTCAGAAAGGAAACTTGAGATGAAGTTACAGAACCCTGAGGAACACCACTGTTAATAGATTTAGGAGAAGAACAGTGACCGTCTACCACAGCAGCAATAGAACGGTCAGAAAGGAAACTTGAGATGAAGTTACAGAGAGAAGGAGAGAAGCCATAGGAGGGTAGTTTGGAAATCAAAGCTTTGTGCCAGTCTCTATCAAAAAAAAAAAAAAAAAAAAAGGGGCAAAACACCAGAGGCACCTTCGCTTAGGGGGATCCTGAGGAGGGATTGGAGCGATAGAACAAGATAAAGATATGAGATTGTGATCAGAGGAGCCCATCGGAGAAGAAACGGTGACAGCAACAGCATAAGCAGAAGGATAAGAGGTCAGGAAAAGGTCAAGAATGTTGGCGTATCTCCAAGACGGTCAGGAATACGAGTAGGGTGTTGCACCAATTGCTCTAGGTCATGGAGGATAGCAAAGTTGAAGGCTAGTTCACCAGGATAGTCAGTGAAGGGGGAGGAAAGCCAAAGCTGGTGGTGAACATTGAAGTCTCCAAGAATGGAGATCTTTGCAAAGGGAAGAGGGTCAGAATGTGCTCCACTTTGGAAGTTAAGTAGTCAAAGAATTTCTTATTGTCTGAGGAGTTAGGTGAGAGGTATACAACACAGATAAATTTAGTTTGAGAGTGACTCTGTAGTCGTAGCCAGATGGTGGAAAACTCGGAAGATTCAAGAGCGTGGGCACGAGAGCAGGTTAAGTCATTGCGCACATAAACGCAGCATCCAGCTTTGGATCGAAAATGAGGATAGAGAAAGTAGGAGGGAACAGAAAAGGGGCTACTGTCAGTTGCCTCAGACACCTGAGTTTCAGTGAGGAAAAGAAGATGAGGTTTAGAAGAGGAGAGGTGGTGTTCTACAGATTGAAAATTAGATCTTAGACCGCGAATGTTGCAGATGTTAATGAAGAAAAAATTGAGGGGGGTGTCAAGACACTTAGGGTCGTCGACAGAAAGGCAGTCCGACCTGGGGACATTTATGGTCCCCTCCCCAGATGGGGAGGATAAATTAAGAAAATTAAAATTAATAACCGTATATAAACAAAAAAAAAAAAAAATCTGGATTAAGGATATTCGTTAAGAAAATACCATGGATAAAAGATATTACACTAAGAAATTAAAAATAAGGATACTAGATTAAGTAAATTAAGATAAAGGATATTAGATGAATAAAATAGTCTGGATTAAAGATAGTAGATTAAAGAAATAGTCTGGATTAAGGATAGTAAATTAAGAATTTAGTCTGAATTAAAAACAGTACATTAATAAAATAGTCTAAATTTAGGAAAGTAGATTAAGACAATAGTCTAGATTAAGGATAATAGATTAAGAAAATAGTATGGATTAAGAATAACAGATTAAGGAAATTGAAATTAAGGATGTTAGATTAAGAAAGCATTGTGGATTAAGGATGACAGATTAAGAAAATAATCTGGATTAAGGACTGTACAGTGTTCTAAAAAAGGCTGGAAAAGAATCTGTTTCAGTGTGTGTGTGTGTGTGTGTGTGTGTGTGTGTGTGTGTGTGTGTGTGTGTGTGTGTGTGTGTGTGTGTTTTCTATTATACAGTCAATAATAGACAATCAACTTCATTTACAAAAATGTTGCTAGTCTTCAGATATGAGAGACATTTATCAACACACAACGGTTACTTATTTTCTTGAACTTCTTTCCTTTTTTTCTTCTTCATCTCATTTTTCTTAAACGTAATTTTTTACAACTTCTTCTCTTTTTCAACTTGTTTTTGTGTCCAATCATCACAACAACGAAGTCAAACCACGCCATATCATCACTTCCTTCATTATTTCTACTAATAGCAGTTTACAGACAGAAAGAGTTGAAGTGCTGTAGATAAACAAATAGGAGACAGAGAAGGGGGGGAGGGGCGTATGGGGGGATTACAGAGGGGTTGGGAGGAGAGGGGAGGAGAAATAAAGGCGGCAGGATAAAACAAGTGAATATCGCCTGGTGCTTGAGCGAAGATTGATGATAATTCTGTGTTATCATTTACGTGCAAAGGAGGTGAGGAGGGGGGAAGGGGAGGTGGGGAGGGAAGGAGGAGCAGAGATGATTGGGGGGATAGGGGAGTAAAGGAGACACCCAACTTCTCTGCAATGGCAGCGATAACTCCCCGCCTCGCCTTTCCTATCTACTCCCATTTCCCACTATCACCCACTCCCCTTCCCTCCCCAATAACGCCCACTCCTTTATCCTCCCCACTAACTCCCCTCCCTCTCCCCACTCACTCTCACTCCTCTTCTGTCCCCATTTCCTTTCACTGTTCTCTTTACCACTCATACTACTCCTCTTTTTCCTCTCCACTCACCCATCCTGCCTTTTTCTCCCTCTTTATCCCCCCTTAACAGTTTCTCTTCTCCCCTCTCTCCTTCCACATTCCATCCACACATCTTTTCACTTCCACCACTCCATATGCTTCCCCATCACCTACATCCACTTTCTTCCTTCCTTCCCTATCTCTTGGCTTTTTCCTGATCTTCTCTTCGCCCCATCACTCCCTTAACCTTCACAATTAATTCCTCTCTCTCTCTCTCTCTCTCTCTCTCTCTCTCTCTCTCTCTCTCTCTCTCTCTCTCTCTCTCTCTCTCTCTCTCTCTCTCTCTCTCTCTCTCTCTCTCTCTTTCTCTAAAAATCCGAGAACATTCACAGCCACATCTACCTCCACTACTACTATTACTACTACTACTCCTTATCACAAACAGCCACAGAAGGGACACAAAATCTGCTGTTGTTTGTTCTTCCTTTGCATTAATTTTTGCTCTCGTGTATACAGACTAGTCCTTTAAAATGTTTCGCACCATCCCTCCTCCCTCTCCCTCTCCCTCTCCTTAACAAAACAATCTTTATGAAAACAATCTTTACGATAAGCCACGCAATATCATCATTTCCTTATTTTTTTTCTACATATAGTTAAAAGAAAAAATAGAAATAGATAAAGTGTTTTCCCCAAAAATTGGTAACCACTTAGAGACATCTTTTCCTTCCCCGTCTTTGTGTACATATTGTATATAAAGAACAAAGCTCTGAAGACTGTTACTCCCCTCATCAACACAAGCCAAAGTCGCCATCTTACACTGTGAACGCTTATCAACACTCTATGGACTCTCTCAAGAGGGAAGCTTCAAGACACTCCTCCCACAATTTTTGACGATCGTTTCCGACTCTGTTTAGGGACCGGCACTTCAGGGGACATTTTTCTTCGTAATTTTGTTGCCCTTGTCAGGTGCCCCTCCTGGAAAACGAGAGAGAGAGAGAGAGAGAGAGACAGAGACAGAGACAGAGACAGAGACAGAGACAGAGAGAGAGAGAGAGAGAGAGAGAGAGAGAGAGAGAGAGAGAGAGAGAGAGAGAGAGAGAGAGAGAGAGAGAGAGAGAGAGAGAGCCGTCTGCAGTTTTCGGCCTCCCGGAGCCATCATTCTGCCCCAGTAGTCAAATTTTCGCGTGTTTTTGAGCGCGCCAAATTAACGTCTATGTCTCAAAAACGCTGCACAACAAAGAATGATTCAAGCACATCCGACACTTCTGGAAACTAGCTTACAGTATTACTCCTTTCATCAAATGTCTTTCCCCCCCTCTCCAGTTCAATGACCTCCCATTAACATGCGTCTGCTCACGCCACAACAACGTTAAGTTACACAGACAATGAAAGGAATGTTCTCTAGGGCGAGAGGTACTGCCCGCCAGGTAGGGGACACTATTTGCACCAACTCATTCGTTAAGAAAATCTTATAACTTAGATAATAATGGCTTAAAACGCACACAAGCCAAGCATACTGTGTCCTCAGCTCATAATGATCCCCCTCCTGCTCTTCCTGCTTCCTCACTGATGCACGTAAGGGTCACGGCTCGAGTTCTACTCCTCGGCACAGTGACACGAGAATGTGGCAGTGGAAGTCATTTTAGCCAAAACTACACGTCAGTTACGTTGTGTGAATGGGCATTGTTGGCGAGGTTTTCCACGGCTCTAAATGGCTGACAGACCGTGGTGGCGCCAAATGTTAGTGCGATATTAGTGCACAGCTGCTGATGTATGAATTGTGAGCCAAATAACACAGATAAGTGACTGATAGAATTAATATTTAGAGAATTAAATATACTAAATCAAATAAATGTATTACTTCTATGCTTTTGAAAGGAGTCTTCATTGCAGTGATTCAGCATAATTCATTGAAAAGTGCATCACTGCCGCTAATGAAAAATAATCATAATTTTATATTTTGTTTCATTCTT
Organism: Scylla paramamosain; assembly: GCF_035594125.1. Classification (NCBI taxonomy): domain Eukaryota; kingdom Metazoa; phylum Arthropoda; class Malacostraca; order Decapoda; family Portunidae; genus Scylla; species Scylla paramamosain. Next base: position 1,352,939 of record NC_087183.1, read on the forward strand.
GTATCTGATTGGCTAAAGACCTTATCACATTCTAGAATCGAGGCCTCTGATTGGTGCGCCTGGTGGGTGCCGAAGTCTTTAGCTCCAAGCTGCTGAGCGCTCCAAGAAGGGGGCGCAAAGGTATACCATACCCTCTGACGAACAGGTTCCCAGTAAGACTGTGCAATGCCTGGATTTTCTACTGAAGATTTTGGCACAACACTTCATAATAAGAGATTCAACAACAACAAGAGGAAGCGACAAGCAATGGACGCCCAAGAGACCCTCGGTGAGAAGGGGAACGGGAAGGAGAAACTGACCACGAACAAGAAGAGGCGGCTGGAGAGCCTCGAAGACTGCACCAGCCACGAGAAGACGGTCACTGAAGGCTGTGCAGAGATGAAACATCGCGCGAGCCGGCGAGAACACAAAAATCAGAGGGACGGGAATGACATCAAAGGCAAGAAAACGATGAGTGTGGAGTGTTTTCATCCGATTATGGACAGCACCAAGAAGAGAAAGAGGCAGAACAAGGACGACGACGAGAAACAGAACAAGAGGAAGAAACAGGACACGGAGGAAACGGAAAACCAGGACAAGAAAAGGAAGAGGCAGGTTAATGACGACGACGAGAAGCAGAACAAGAAGAGGCAGAGGCAGGTTACGGACGATGACGAGAAGCAGAACAAGAAGAGGCAGAGGCAGGTTACGGACCATAACGAGAAGCAGGACAAGAAGAGGAAGAGGCTAGACACGGAGAACGACGAGAAGCAGGACAAGAAGAGGAAGAGGCAGGTTAAGGACGACGACGCGAAGCAGGACAAGAAGAGGAAGAGGCAGGACGCGGAGGACGACGAGAAGCAGGCAAAGAAGAGCAGAGGGGAGGGCAGGAGAGAACGAAAGAAGGGGGGGAAGATGGAGTGCTGTCAATGCGTTAAGCACGGCATCAAGAGATGGAAGATGAGAGGGTGGTACAAAGACGACGTGGTGAGGCTGATGGTGGATGCCAAGAGAGTCAGCAAGGAGAGGAACGTGAGCAGGTGGTGCCGTCTTAATATTGGGAAAGAAAACCTGGTGTCCGCGACCGTGCGCGGCCACCCGTGCCTTGTCCAGCTTGACAGCGGCTCCTCATGCAGCGTCATGAGGCTAACACTGGCCCGGAGGCTGGGAATCGTCACGGGCAAGCAAGAGACGGTAAAGAAATACTTGTTTACCTGGGCTGGCATGCTGGAGTTAGACGTGATCGAGCTGGACGAGGTGGTGGTGATGCTGCGTCGCTACGTGGCGGTCAACACGCGCATGACGGTCATTGTACGCGGGGATGTGAGGAAGCACTACTTGGACCTAATAGTTATGTCCATGAGCCGCCTGCAGGAGGCCGAGGTGCGACAGGAGTTCCATCCCGACGACAGCAGCATCCTGTTCCTGCGTCACCCAAAACGTCTGCGGCGGAGACAACCTTCAGACACACAACGCAAAACGTTCATGTTTGCCGCACGAGCGTTAGGCATCGAGGAGCCGCTGACGGTGATGGTGAACACTGGTAACGCGTCAACATTCTCTATCACTAAGACTGGTCAGGACAAGATGCTGTGCAGGACAGGCAAATCGACTGTGCTGCCGAAACGAGTCCTGCTGCACTTTGGCAGCGGCACAGACACTCTGCGAAAGATGGACACAATATACATGCGCCACTGGTTTGATTTCGTGTTTGGACGAACGCTGCTGTGTAAATTACAAGCAGCGATAGATTATGATGATTTGTCCATGACCTTGACGCTCAACGGAAAACGATACCGCTTCGACATCCTCACTCACGTCCTCCGTCTGCGTACGCCCAGAGGTGCCGCGTCCTCTCAGCCTCCGCCTTGATTTTATTGATTGACTGATTTTTTTGTTTTGTTTCGATTTGTTATCCATCAGGGAGGTCAGCAGAGGCAAGAAATAGATGAATAAAAATCCCGCTCAAAGAAGATCCCAAAACGAAAATAGGAGCAGTGAATAGAGTAGAAAAAATAGTCTGGATTAAGGATATAAAACTGTGTTCTTCATTAAGGATATTAGACTAAGAAAATGAAGATTATGGACAGTAAATCAGGGTTATTAAGATAAAGGACAGTAGATTAAGAAAATAGTCTGGATTAAGGATACTAGTTAAGAAAATAGTCTGCATAAGAAAATATTACACTAAGAAATGAAGATTAAGGATAACAAAATAAGGAAAATAAAATAAAAATATCAAATTAAGAAAATGGCCTGGATTAAGAATAGTAGACTAAGAAAATAGTCTGGATTGAGGATAGTAGATTAAAAAAGTCTGAATCAAAAATAGTCTAAATTAAGACTAATGCATTAACAAAAAAAAAATCTGGATTAAGGATGGTAGATTAAGGAGAGTCTAAATTAAGAAAAGTAGATTAAGAAAATAAACTGGATTAGAGATAATAAATCAAGAAAATAGTCTGAATCAAGGATAACAGATTAAGAAAATGGTCTGGATTAAGGAAATTAAGATCAAGGTTGATACACTAAGAAAACAATCTGGATTAAGGATAGTAGATCAAGTAAATAGTTTGTATTAAGGATAGTAAATTAAGAAAGAGGTCTGGATTAAGAATATTACATTAAGAAAATAGACAGGATGAAGGATATTACTTCAAGAAAGTAGCCTACATTAAGAATAGTACATGAAGAAAATTGTCTACATTAAGGATAGTAAATAAATAAAATAGTCTGGATTAACGACAGTAGATTAAGTAGATGATCTACTTTGTCTACCGTCTTAAGGATGGCAGATAAAGAAAATAGTCCAGATTTAGGAGAGTAAATTAAGAAAATAGACTGGATTGAGGATTATACACTGATTAAGAAAATGTTGTGGTTAAGGATACTATAATTAAGGAATCTACAATTAAGGAGAGTAGATTAAAGACCATTTGGATTAAGGACACTAGATTAAGGAAATAGTCTGGATTAAGGACAATAGTCTGGATTAAGGATACTAGATTAAGGAAATAGTCTGGATTAAGGACACTAGATTAAGGAAATAGTCTGGATTAAGGACAATAGATTAAGGAAATAGTCTGGATTAAGGAAATAGTCTGGATTAAGGACAATAGATTAAGGAAATAGTCTGGATTAAGGACACTAGATTAAGGAAATAGTCTGGATTAAGGACAATAGATTAAGGAAATAGTCTGGATTAAGGAAATAGTCTGGATTAAGGACAATAGATTAAGGAAATAGTCTGGATTAAGGACACTAGATTAAGGAAATAGTCTGGATTAAGGACATTAGATTAAGGAAATAGTCTGGATTAAGGACAATAGATTAAGGAAATAGTCTGGATTAAGGACACTAGATTAAGGAAATAGTCTGGATTAAGGACATTAGATTAAGGAAATAGTCTGGATTAAGGACACTAGGTTAAGGAAATAGTCTGGATTAAGGACACTAGATTAAGGACACTATGTTAAGAAAATAATCTGGATTAAGGACAGAAGATTAAGGGCATAGTCTGGATTAAGAACATAATTTGGATTAAGGACACTATATTAAGGAAATAGCCTTGGATTAAGGACACTACATTAAAGAAATAGCCTGGATTAAGGACACTACATTAAGGACACTAGATTAAGAAAATAGTCTGGATTAGGGACACTATATAAAGGAAATCATCTGGATTAAGGCCAGTAATGAATTAAGTGATCTTAATTAAGGCCTTAGTGAATTAAGGACACTTGAATGAATGTCATTAGGTTAAGAGCAGAGGTTGCAGCAATGGTTATGTACAAAGCAGTACACAGATACATCCATGGGACTGAAAAGTTCTGTAAGGTAACAGAGGCTGTGCTTGTATATAGATATATTTATTATATTGTAATTTGATGTATTTATACCTAGATATATTTCTATATTATAATTTGATGTGTGAGTTTGAGACATATTGATTGGGTCCATATTGATGTTCGCTGTGTGCTCGTGACCTGATGTTAAATGTGTATATATATATATATATATATATATATATATATATATATATATATATATATATATATATATATATATATATATATATATATATATATATATATATATATATATATATATATATATATATATATATATATATATATATATATATATATATATATATATATATTGTCACGAGAGGGCAAGATCATGAAGATACCCAGACTGAGTCCCAGCTGAAGTGGAGGATGACGACACACTACGTCACCTCGCCGGCCGCCTACCCTGGGGCTCGGGAGTATCACGTGACGTGTAGCAGCCCTGGGATTGGTGGCGGAACAGTTTGGGAGACAGAGTGGCAGGAGAACACTGGTGAGGGAAGAAAGCCCGCGCGTCGCCGACACTGCCTCCTGTACTTGTATGTGCCTTTGTGAGCTGGAGCGAGGCGTCAAGAAGCCTTCCGAGGGTCGACAAGAGGCCCGGGGTACCGAGCTACAGCATAGGACTACTGTGTAGTGTGAGCAACGGAGAATAGAGGGCCAGAAGCCACAAGTGTGTTTTACTACTCGCCTTCTGAGGGGAGCCAGGGGAGAACACGGAGCGCCGCGGGGTAAGTTCACCGTCACGTATGCAGGAAGCACCGGACCCTAAAAGTGTAAGTGTGACGGCCCACGGGGTGGTGAAGTTACAGTGGTGTCAGGAGTGGGATGAGTTAAGTGCTAACTGTGTGCGTCGCGGTGTGTTACCGAGTGTGCGTGTGTATTGCACAGGGGAGGCGAGCAGCGGTGGTACGGGTAACGTACTTGTGGATCGCAGCGGGCGGGCGGACGGTGCAGTGTGTTTCGCCATGGTAAGCTGCGTGTTGTGTTAAGTTACGGTGCCTTACAGTAATTAAGTCAGCATGGCGGCGAAAGAAATCACACTAGCAGATGTTATGAGTGCCCTGAAGGCGCAGGGAGAGGTACAGCATGCTGAGTTGCAAGCGGTGACGAGCAGTGTAGACCGTGTATTTAAGGAGGTTATGGGGCTCGTGAAGGAGGAGTGTTCACGGGTTAAAGACGAGGTGTTAAGTGAAGTGTTCACCAAGGATCAGGTGAAGGGAGAGGTGGAAAAAGCGGCCAGTGAACTGAGGAGATATGTGGATGAGGTTGTGGCGGCACAGGCGCCTCCTGTACTCTCTCAGCATAAAGGCACGCTGTTCCGGTCAAGTGGGCGTGCTAGTGAGACTGAGGGGGGGAGTGACGAAGGGGAGGAGGATAATAGTTGTCACGGAAGCCTAAACAGCCTTTCTCCATTGGCCAAGGTGATACCATCTCCCCTACGCTCTCCTGTAAACGTCTTATCACCTCCACCATCCCCGCTAGCCTCAGTAAAGTCGTACCCCTCTGCTGCCAGCTCCACGTCACGGAGGCTGAAGGACGGGATGAGGCGCCGGCCACAGGAGTTCGATGGAACAGTGTCTTGGGAAGCGTATAAGACACAGTTCGAGCTCTTGGCCAGCGCCCGCCAGTGGAGTCGCCCTGAGATGGCCATGCAGCTGGTGTGGGCACTCAAAGGACCGGCATTAGAAGTCCTGAACCAGCTGCCAGCTGCCCAGCGGTGCTCGTATAGTAAAGTGACGGCGACACTGGAGAGGAGGTACGGGTACCAGCACCAAACCGAGGTGTTCAGGACAAGGTTCCGGGCCAGGTTACGAGGCCCGGGAGAGACCCTGACACGCCTGGCGCAGGATTTGGAAGTGCTGGTGCGGCGTGCGTACCCGGAGGCCAGTGAGGAGATGATCACCATTCTCCTGCGGGATCAGTTCGTTGATGCCATCGATAACCAACAACTGAGGATATACGTCCAGCAGGCACACCCCAAGGACCTTCAGGAGGCCCTGGCGAGGGGCCTGGAGATGGAGTCATTTCTCCGGACGACGCGGGAGCGACCCAGCGGGAATTATGTCCCGCAGAGAGTGAAGGCAAAGAAAGGGGCCGTGCAGAAGGCCTACTCTAGCCCTTCACCGCCCCTAGGTGAGTTCAGGGGTAAGTGCTACTCTTGCGGGCAGCCGGGGCACACCAAGAGGTACTGCCCGCAGGGATCGAGTAGCGGAAAGGCTGTCAACAGCAGAGCGGGGCAGTACCAGTACAAACCCTGTTGTTGGAACTGCGGTCAGGGGCACAAGATGGCAGAGTGTGCCCTCATCTCTCCCAGGGATAGCAAGGAGGCTGGGGGAAACGGAAAGAGGCTGGTGGAAGGGGTCGAGCGCCAGCCAGAGAGCCAGAGACCCCAGTCCGCCTAAGTTGCCGCGCCGAGGGTGCCCGGACAGTGCAGGTGGGCGGGCAAGTGGATGGCAAATCTTGCTGCCTCACTGTGGACTCGGGCGCGGAACGTACCTTCGTGCAGGACGGGGTGGTGGCAACTGGACAGCCCCCGGTGGCCCAGCAACAACTGTGTGGTATTACAGGGCACTGCACACAGCTGAGGGGACCAGTGCATGCCAGGATTGCGGTTGGCAGCACGGAGGAGCATCTTCCCGTCTTTGTAGCGGACGTCGGGGAGAACTTGCTCGGCCTAGACTACCTGAAGCAGAGCAGGGCGGTGCTGGACTTCGGGGAAATGACTATGTCGGTCAGAGGTAGTGTGGTGCCGCTACAGGAGGGCGGTGTTGACGCAGAGGAGTGTGAAGCTTCACTTGAAACTCACCGAGCCCATACTGCGTCCCTACCCGAAGCCAGCCACCGCTGCCGTCTCAGTAAGGAACAGAAGGAGGAAAGTCAAGGGTCGGAAGAGTGTGAAGGTGTACAGACGACTATGGACCCGGAAGGTCATTGCGAGGACATGCAGGGGAGTAGCACTGGGGTTCCACCTCATCTGCAGGATCTATTGCAGAGGAGTTCGGCATGCCTGTCTGGGGAACAGGTGGACGAGGTGAAGGAAGTGCTGACTCTGTATGCAGATGTCTTCTCGCAGGGAGATAATGACCTGGGCCGGACCAGTCTGGTTAAACACCGCATTCACACAGGGGATAGTCGGCCGGTTAAGTTGCCGCCCCGCCGGATTGCGCCTGCTCGTCGGCTGGAAGTGGAAAAAGCCGTGGAGGAGTTGCGCGCGCAAGGGATAATCGAA
>NC_087183.1:1365000-1395000 GCF_035594125.1 Scylla paramamosain
ATAAGAAATGGAATTAAGAAATAAAGTACACAGACAATAAATGAATATTATTATATTTGTCCAAATCATTCCTAACTGAAGATTCTGTACAGCACTACTGGCATTGTTTAGTAATCTACATTATGTTCATGCTTACAGAGTGAAGAAGAATCACAAGAAATTTCTTCATGAGTCCTTCAAGACTGGTGGAGGGCCATCACCAAAACCAGTCACAGATGACTTCTTGGCTGTTGCAACAGATGCACTGGCTGTGGAGCTGCAATTTGCAGACAACCAGCTAGATGGCTTAGTACCCATAGTCATAAGAGAAGAGGAAGTGGGTCCGTATTTTGGCTTTCTTTTCTGTTAGTCTTTAATCATATACACAATCTTACTTATTGCCTTGATTTTTCATACTATTTCTTTCCCCATTTGTTATTATTATTTTTTTTTTTTTTTTGGACAGTAGGCTGCCCTGGCAACTGTCTTGACATCCCCCTCAACTTTTTCTTCATTAACTTCTGCAACATTCGCGGTCTGAGATCTAATTTTCAATCTGTAGAACACCACCTCTCCTCTTCTAAACCTCATCTTCTTTTCCTCACTGAAACTCAGGTGTCTGAGGCAACTGACAGTAGCCCCTTTTCTGTTCCCTCCTACTTTCTCTATCCTCATTTTTGATCCAAAGCTGGATGCTGCGTTTATGTGCGCAATGACTTAACCTGCTCTCGTGCCCACGCTCTTGAATCTTCCGAGTTTTCCAGCATTTGGTTACGACTACAGAGTCACTCTCATACTAAATTTATCTGTGCTGTGTACCTCTCTCCTAAATCCTCTGACTATAAGAAATTCTTTACTTAACTTCCAAAGTGGAGCACATTCTGACCCTCTTCCCTTTTGCAGAGATCTCCATTTTTGGAGACTTCAATGTTCACCATCAGCTTTGGCTTTCCTCTCCCTTCACTGACCATCCTGGTGAACTAGCCTACAACTTTGCTATCCTCCACGACCTAGAGCAATTGGTGCAACACCCTACTCGTATTCCTGACCGTCTTGGAGATACGCCCAACATTCTTGACCTTTTCTTGACCTCTAATCCTTCTGCTTATGCTGTCACCCTTTCTTCTCCGTTGGGCTCCTCCGATCACAATCTCATATCTTTATCTTGTCCTATCGCTCCAATCCCTCCTCAGGATCCCCCTAAGCGAAGGTGCCTCTGGCGTTTTGCCTCTGCTAGTTGGGGGACCAGAGGAGGTATTTTGCTGATTTTCCTTGGAATGACTACTGCTTCCGTGTCAGAGACCCGTCTTTGTGTGCTGAGCGCATAACAGAGGTGATAGTGTTTGGCATGGAGGCGTACATTCCTCACTCTTTTTCTCGTCCTAAACCTTCTAAACCTTGGTTTAACACAGCTTGTTCTCGTGCTATACATGATAGAGAGGTGGCCCACAAAAGGTACTTAAGCCTTCCATCACCAGAATCTCATGCACTTTATATTTCTGCCCGGAACCATGCCAAGTCTGTTCTCCAACTAGCCAAAAACTCCTTCATTAACAGAAAATGTCAGAACCTTTCAAGATCTAACTCCCCTCGTGATTTCTGGCATCTAGCCAAAAATATCTCCAATAACTTTGCTTCTTCTTCTTTCCCTCCTCTATTTCAACCATATGGCACCACTGCTATCACATCTATTTCTAAAGCTGAACTCTTTGCTCAAACCTTTGCTAAAAACTCTACCTTGGACGATTCTGGGCTTGTTCCTCCCTCTCCTCCACCCTCTGACTACTCCATGCCACGTATTAAAATTCTTCGCAATGATGTTTTCCATGCCCTCGCTGGCTTAAACCCTCGGAAGGCTTATGGTCCTGATGGGGTCCCTCCCATTGTTCTCCGAAACTGTGCCTCCGTGCTTGCACCTTGCCCAGTCAAACTCTTTCAGCTCTGTCTGTCAACATCTACCTTTCCTTCTTGCTGGAAGTTTGCCTACATTCAACCTGTTCCTAAAAAGGGTGACCGGTCTAATCCCTCAAACTACCGTCCTATTGCTTTAATTTCCTGCCTATCTAAAGATTTTGAATCTATCCTCAACAGGAAGATTCTTAAACATCTATCACTTCACAACCTTCTATCTGATTGCCAGTATGGGCTCCGTCAAGGCCGCTCTACTGGTGATTTTCTGGCTTTCCTTACTGAGTCTTGGTCATCCTCTTTTAGAGATTTTGGTGAAACTTTTGCTGTTGCCTTGGACATATCAAAAGCTTTTGATAGAGTCTGGCACAAAGCTTTGATTTCCAAACTACCCTCCTACGGTTTCTATCCTTCTCTCTGTAACTTCATCTCAAGTTTCCTTTCTGACCGTTCTATTGCTGCTGTGGTAGACGGTCACTGTTCTTCTCCTAAATCTATTAACAGTGGTGTTCCTCAGGGTTCTGTCCTGCCACCCACTCTCTTCTTATTATTCATTAATGATCTTCTAAACCAAACTTCTTGTCCTATCCACTTCTACGCTGATGATACCACCCTGCACTTTTCCATGTCTTTTAATAAACGTCCAACAATTCAGGAGGTAAACATTTCACGCAGGAGAGCCACATAACGCTTGACTTCAGATCTTTCTAAAATTTTTCATTCGGGCAAACTTGGTATTGTTCAATGCCTCAAAAACTCAGTTCCTCCATCTATCAACTCGACACAACTTTCCAGACAACTATCCCCTCTTCTTCAATGACACTCAACTGTCCCCCTCTTCTACACTGAACATCCTCGGTCTGTCCTTTACCTATAATATGGACTGGAAACTTCACATCTCATCTCTAGCTAAAACAGCTTCTATGAAGTTCGGTGTTCTGAGACGTCTCCGCCAGTTTTTCTCACCCCAACCCGCAGCTGCTAACTCTGTACAAGGGCCTTATCCTTCCATGTATGGAGTATGCTTCACATGTCTGTGGGGGTTCCACTCATACTGCTCTTCTAGTCAGGGTGGAATCAAAAGCTTTTCGTCTCATCAACTACTCTCTTCTAACTGACTGTCTTCAGCCTCTCTCTCACCGCCGCAATGTTGCATATCTAGCTGTCTTCTACCGCTATTTTCATGCTAACTGCTCTTCTGATCTTGCTAACTGCATGCCTCCCCTCCTTCCGCGGCCTCGATGCACAAGATTTTCTCTCAGCAGGCAGGTAGGAAAGGCACAGGTAGGGATGCTTCAGCTCGTGCACGTTGCCACATCTTCTTTCTCTGTTTCCTTCTAATAAAAAAAAATAAATTAATAAAAGATAATGATTAATCAAAAATAAAAAAAAAAATTAAAAATTAAAACTACTTCATGCTCAGTTTTTTTTTTTTTTTTCTTAAACATTATTCATTTGGTGTCCGGGTCACGTTCCTTCATCAGCTTCCTTAATACTCACTGTCCCTCACTAATCATCTCCTCAGCCTTCACTCACTCCCTGCTTTAGCCTCTTCGTCACTCAGCTCTAACTTCCAGTTTTATCATTTCTTAACACTCATTCCTCTTCTTCCTCCTCACATTTCTGTTTTGTCATTCTCAACCATTTTCTTCCCCCTTCACGCTTCTCGAGTTTTGACTCTATCCTTATCTACATATTTACAGTATTATTATTATTATTTTTTTTTTGTTTATTTATTTTTACTCATCGTCGCATCAATGACATACCTTTTTTTCCCCCCTTTCATTTCTTCCCAGGCTCCCGTATCGCCACACGCACGCCCGCTTCTGTCCCGCAGCCTCGCCCTCCTTGTGAACCGTGAACTGGGTGGCTTCAAAGAAAATGGGCCTCTGCCGCTGGGCGTCAACAGTCAAGGATAACTGAGGTATTTTTAAATGGTCTGCTGCTAATTTTCTAACCAAGCCTTGTCTGACCTTGTGTTGTCCTTTCTCTTCCAGGATTTGAACCTTAAGTTGCATGATTAAGATATTAGAGGCCGGAGTTTTGCATATATATATATATATATATATATATATATATATATATATATATATATATATATATATATATATATATATATATATATATATATATATATATATATATATATATATATATATATATATATATATTTTTTTTTTATGGGGTTAGTTGTTAACTGTGGTCACTGAATCAGATGAATTATTTGAGGTATTGTTCGCAGAGTAATTCGGAATATTTCACTGCCTGTTGGATCTATCACAGGAAAAGGCTTCCATTTCAAGATTAAACTTTTCTTATGAAGAGTGGTTAAGCTAAGACAGTTTACACGCATTACAGGAAGCTGTGTGTGCTGCGGAATAATAGTTAACAAAAATTATTGGTAGTGTTTTGTTTGGATCACTGGCTCTTACTAGGCTTGACAAGAAGGGCTTTACGTAAATAATGTCTCCTTATTACCAAGTGTGTGTGTGTGTGTGTGTGTGTGTGTGTGTGTGTGTGTGTGTGTGTGTGTGTGTGTGTGTGTGTGTGTGTAAAAAAATAAAAATAATAATAATAATAAACGGTTTATTCTTTAGGCAGTCAACAAACTGAAAATGTACATTGGGGGTGGGGGAATACTTGACATTAATCCTAAAGGTAAGTCAAATGTAGAAGAGACTATTGATTGATGGCTCGCACCATGGTGGGAATCGCACTGAGTCTGTACCGGTCCGTACGTGGCGCCTTTAGGGGCGTTATCTTATTGTGGTGTCTGGTGGCACGGGTAGGGCGAGGCGCGTCAGGTGGCAGCATGTTTCTGAGACGTGGATGATTCAGAAGTCCCCTTCCAAACTTCTCTAGGGCCTCACTGTACCTGGTGGATAGTCTGGACAGCTTCAGGGTGTTCAGGGCTTCTTCATAGGTGGTGTATGCAGGGCCAAGGATGACCCTGCACGCCCTTTTCTGCACTCTCTCCAACTGTAGCTGTTGAGTTTGTGTGAGGGAGGAGGACCACGCTGGGGAGGCGTACATGAGTTTGGGGAGGATGAAAGTAAGAAACACCCCCCTTAACTCATCTGTCGGCGTCCCCAGCGACCTGAGTCTGCGCAGCATGTACAGCCTGTAGGTAGCTCATCTTATGGTGCTGGCGACATGCTGCTTCCAGGTCAGCTGGTCGTCCACCGTGACTCCGAGGAGCTTGGCACATCGGACTACCTGGAGGGGGTGAGGGCCCACTGAGAGCTGGGGAGGGGGCACTGGTACAGAGGAGGTACAGAAATGCATCACCACAGTTTTGTTGTGGTTGATGGTCATCCTGCTCTCCTCCGTCCACGTCTGCAGTCGCTCCAGGATCACTTGCAGTGGCGAGTAGTCCGGGTTCTTGGTGAAAACTGGGACGCCCACGGTGCAGTCGTCCACATACTTCCAGCGATGGGGGGTGTCAGTGAGGGCGTCGTTAATGAGGAGGAGGAAGCATAGAGGACCCATCTTGGTCCCCTGGGGGACCCCACAAGTCAGCTGTTGGAAAGTAGAGACAGAGCCCTGATAGCGAACGGCCTGACGCCTCCCTGTGAGGAAGTCGGCTAGCCACGCTATCAGGTTAGGAGGGAGACCCAGACTCCCTGCTTTGCTGATGGCAACAGTGTGATCAACAAGATCAAAAGCCTTTTTGAAGTCCACAAAAGCAACAGCTAGAGAGGTGTTTCGCTTGTCCAGGTGGCTGTGGATGAATTCAAGGAAGCTGGTCAGGTAATGGGAGGTGGAGGTGGCTTTAATATTTCCAAACTGTCTGATATCCATGGTATTACAAATTTTGGTGTAGGCCCAGACATATACAAAATCTTCACAAATAAGGCTAGGGATGGGGGTGATAGAGACTGGTCTGAGGTCATTGAGTGACTGTGGACTGGAGGTTTTGGGGATGGGGGTGACGTAAGACGTCTTCCAGTCCTCGGGGCAAGAGTGTTGGGAGAGTGAAGCGTTTATTATTGAGCATAGCGGTGTTGCTAGCTCTACAGCAAATTCCTTGTAAAATTTTATAGGAAGGTCAGTGGGTGTGGTGGATCTTGGTTTGAATTTGAGTATTCTCTTAAAAACATCCACCGCCTGGACACTGGGGGGATGAGAGGGGGCCGGAAGATAGGCAGGAAGCAGAGTGGTGTGGAGGGGAGGAAAGGTTTGACAGATAGCAGCAAAGTGATCGTTCATCTCCTGAGCCGCGAGAGTAGCAGGAAGGTGTGAGGTGCAAGGAAGAGACGAAGTGTGCTTTTGTAGGCAACACAAAGCTTTGATCTTAGCGTACCACTGTCTGTTGTTGGTCAGCTTGAGGTGGTGTATCTTGTCTGGGTAATAGTTTGCCTTTGCATTCTTAATCTCCCTGATTACTCTGTTTCTTAGTTTCCTGTAAAGGACCGGGCAGGAGTGGAACGCCCAGGTCCGCTGACGCATGAGTCTTTTAATGCCGGGTGTCATCCAGGGAGCATCAGAAGGGTGCGTTGTGACGCTCTTGGTTGGGAAGTAGCGGTGGAAGGCCTCTATGGTGGTGGTGACGTAATTCTGCCATTTTAAGTGGACGTCCTCCACATCCAGCACTTCTGTCCACGGGTGTTGTGTCACCCACTGCCCAAACTCCCTCATGGCTGAGTCAGGCATGGGGCGGTGGGTCCTGGTGACGGTTGACCGGGGGATCGAGGTGGTGGGTGTGGGTGACCACAGTATGGAGAGGTGGGTGCTCCGTCCCATGGGAGGCAGCGGTTTGGGGGGCGAGTACTGCTGGCCCATGTCTGTCAGTATAAGGTCGAGGATGGCTTGCTGGTGGGTGGGGAAGTGTGTGTGTGTGTCCTCTTATTCTCCTTTCTTTCTTTTCCATGGGTTTTTCTCTCAATCAGTCGGTCATTCATTTAGTCAGCCAGTCAGTCAGCCACCTGGTCTGCCTGTTTGTCTACTTCTCTCTCTCTCTCTCTCTCTCTCTCTCTCTCTCTCTCTCTCTCTCTCTCTCTCTCTCTCTCTCTCTCTCTCCTCACGCACCCTCTTATTCCTTTGTTTCAACGCTAAACAGCTGTTGTCTCGCTGATGATAGGATAAAGGGGGTAGGAAACATTCCCTACTTCATGTGTGTGTGTGTGTGTGTGTGTGTGTGTGTGTGTGTGTGTGTGTGTGTTCTCCCGTGTTTTTTTTTCTTTTTTTTGCTTTCAGTGAAGGTTCGGGGTCCTTCCCCCTGTGCACGTCACAACCTAAAAGAGACGGTGATTGTTTCATTTCCGATAAAAGGGGAGAAGTTGAAGAAAGCGACTATCGGCAAGCAGTGTGTGTCTCTTGATTGTTTGTCTTTGTCTTGCTGCTGTTGTGTGCCTCGCTAAAAGCTTCATGCTCGTCTCCCTTCATTACGTAAAAAAATAATAAATAAATAAATAAATAAATAATAAAAGAAAAAGAAAACAAATAAATAAATAAATAAATAAATAATTCCACTGGTTACTGTATTGTTGTTGTTGTTGTTGTTGCTGATGGTGGTGGTGGTGGTGGTGGTGGTCGGGTGGCGACTGTTATTGTTGTTGTTGTTGTTGTTGATGTTGGGGTTAGGAAGGAGTGTGTTGTGGGAAGGGGCAGGAAAAAGTGGGAGGCGGGTAAGGGCAGGAAGGAGTGCTGGCAGGTAGTGGCCGCATAGGGGCTGCTAGCTGGTTGGCGGGGGAAGGGGGGGAGCAGAAGGTGGTGCTGGCGGAAGGGGGACTGGAAGGAGTGGTTGGCGGGTTGTGGGGAGATGAGTGGGAGAGGGGGACGGAGGCGTCTCAGACTGACACAACAGAATGGCGTTCTGTTTGAGATCGTGGCGGTGCAGTTTCCCGGGTCAGCGGCATGATGGAACTTGCAAAACACGCAGAAGATCTTTCTGTACACAACAAACGTGTGGCTGTACACGTGACGGCTATTCAACACACCTGGTACACTACTGGTAGCACATTTCGGGGAGGGCTTGGCCAATCGTGGTTATCTTGACCACCACTAAGTCTTTGGGGAGGAACACAATGCGATACACACGCGCACCACACAAGATACGCCGCCACACTGGCTGCAGACTGAGCGGCGTCCTTTCGGCTCAGTGTTTCGAGGCCGTTCGGTACTTGAGCGACACACAAAGGTCTACTTAATATACAGGGACTTGTTCAACCAACGAACACACTCATATCTACGAAATAAAAAAAAACAAAAAAAAGCCAGAGGGAAGAAAATGCACTCCATTTTTTGTTGAGTTACAACAGCAATGATGGATACTGTGCAATTACCAGTAGTGTAGACAGTGGCTGAAGGAAAACTGACCAAATATATGGCACCCCCCCCCACACACACACACTCACACACACGTCATGGCCAATATGTAATTTTTCGTGAATATTCTCATAGTGTGAAGAAGCAGGAAGGGAGAGGAGAGAGAGAGAGAGAGAGAGAGAGAGAGAGAGAGAGAGAGAGAGAGAGAGAGGGGAGAGAGAGAGAGAGAGAGAGAGAGAGAGAGAGAGAGAGAGAGAGAGAGAGAGAGAGAGAGAGAGAGAGAGAGAGAGAGAGAGAGAGAGAGAGAGAGAGAGAGAGAGAGAGAGAGAGAGATTGATGAAAGAAAAGAGAGGGAGCGAGGGAGAGGGAGAGGGACCAAAAGTGAGCGTTTATATAAAAAGTGAACATGATTTTTTTTATTTGGCATTTTGATTTGTTGCTTATTTTATTTTTTGTTTATTTATTGAATTGTTTTGCATAATTAGAAAGGAAATGTTTTTGTTATTATTAATATTATTGTTGTTGTTGTTGTTGTTGTTGTTGTTGTTGTAATTTTTATTATTAGCATGTAAAGGAGTTTTACTTCTTCTTCTTCTTCTTTTCTTCTTCAATACTTTTCTTCCATTTTTTTTTCGTTTGTTTATTTGTTTATTAATATATATTTAATTATTTACTTATTTTTTTGTGTACTTATTAGTTGTACTGGTTCATCTCTTTCTTTATTTATTTCTACACATTTCTACACATGGCAGGATAATACTCTCTCGTTATTGGCTGCTGGCTGGCCAGTCAGGGCTCAGGAACCTTTAAACCAACGTTCTTTTAAGATGAATACTACCATCATCACCACTACCACCACCAACAACATCAAAAACAACAACAACAACAATAATAATAATTATATTAATAATAATAATAATAATAATAATAATAATAATAATAATAATAATAATAATAATAGTAATAATAATAATTTCAGTTATATGAATTATATATTCATAAAAAGTTTAAGTGTATTTTATTTTTTGTGCATTTTCTGTGTTTTGTGTATGTAAAAAAACAGTGCACAGATCATTACTAGTAGTAGTAGTAGTAGTAGTAGTAGTAGTAGTAGTAGTAGTAGTAGTAGTAGTAGTAGTAGTAGTAGTAATAGTAGTAGTAGTAGTAGTAGTAGCGGTATTATTATAATTATTAATATTATAGTTACTATTATAGGAGAGAAGCTAAAGGAAGTGGTCTGGTCTACACGTGGCAGTCTCTCTCTCTCTCTCTCTCTCTCTCTCTCTCTCTCTCTCTCTCTCTCTCTCTCTCTCTCTCTCTCTCTCTCTCTCTCTCTCTCCGCTGTTCACTGTTATCCACGTTCGCTTCCCCCACGGTGTTGGTGTCACTTGCCTTCCCTCTTTCCCATTCGTGTATCCACACTTTTACCCCTCCACTCCTTTCCTTTTTCTCTCCCTGCTCTTCCTTCCTTCCTTCCTTCCTTCCTTCCTTCCTTCCTCCTTCCTTCCCTCTCTCCTTTCCCTTCCCTTACCCTTCAGATTTATCACCACCACGAGAAAGGGAGGATGTTTTGGTGTTGTTGTGGTGACGGTGGTGGTGGTGGTGGTGGGTACGCTTTGGTGTGTGTGTGTGTGTGTGTGTGTGTGTGTGTGAAAACACACATGATGTGAAAACATCACTGCGAAGAATTTTAATAGGTAGCATGAAGTAGTCAGAGGGTGGAGGAGAGGAAGGAACAAGACCTGAATCGTCCAAGGTAGAGTTTTTAGCAAAGGTTTGAGCGAAGAGTTCAGCTTTAGAAATAGATGTGATAGCAGTGGTGCCATCTGGTTGAAATAGAGGAGGGAAAGAAGAAGAAGCAAAGTTACTGGAGATATTTTTGGCTAGATGCCAGAAGTCACGAAGGGAGTTAGATCTTGAAAGGTTTTGACACTTTCTGTTAATGAAGGAGTTTTTAGCTAGCTGGAGAACAGACTTGGCATGGTTCCGGGCAGAAATATAAAGTGCATGAGATTCTGGTGATGGAAGGCTTGAGTACCATTTGTGGGCAACCTCTCTATCATGTAAATCTAGACTACGCTGTGCAGTATCTAGACTACGCTGTGCAGTATCTAAACTACGCTGTGCAGTTCTGGTCCCCACATTACAGGAAAGATATAGGTCTATTAGAATCAGTACAGAGGAGAATGACTAAAAGGATTCAGGGGAAGATGAGTATTCCTTACGAAGCGAGGTTGAAGCGGTTAAATTTACATTCTCTAGAGAGACGTAGGTTAAGAGGGGACCTGATAGAAGTCTTTAAGTGGTATAAGGGTTATAACAAGGGAGATGTAAGCAAAATTCTTACGATCAGCAACCAAGGTAGAACAAGAAATAACGGGTTCAAGCTTGAAAAATTTAGGTTTAGGAAGGAGATAGGAAAAAATTGGTTCTCAAATAGAGTGGTAGATGAGTGGAACGTTCTCAGTAATCATGTAGTTAGTGCCAGGACACTAGAGAGCTTTAAGAGAAGATTAGACAAGTTTATGGATGGGGATAACAGATGGAAATAGGTAGGAGTGTTTCATACAGGGACTGCCACGTGTAAGCCTGGTCGCTTCTTGCAGCTTCCCTTATTTCTTATGTTCTTATGTTCTTATGTATAGCACGAGAACAAGCTGTGTTAAACCAAGGTTTGGAAGGTTTACGACGAGAAAAAGAGTGAGGAATGTACGTCTCCATGCAGGACACTATCACCTCTGTTATGCGCTCAGCACACAAAGACGGGTCTTTGACACGGAAGCACGGGTCTCTGAAACGGAAGCAGTAGTCATTCGAAGGAAAACGGAAGCAGTAGACACCTGCCGAAACGATAATTACTCCCAGTGAGGTCTAAAGCACTGTTCAGGGGGTGCTGTGAACTTATCATTAAACCCAGCTGTGACCTCACTGAACGTTTCCCTTTGTGTCTCACAACACAAGGGGGTAGTCACAGCCTGCCCTCTAAAGACAACTCTCTTCCTCCACACAAAACTACAAGCACCTAATAACACACACACCCTTCACTCAAAAAATTTTAAAATCATGGCGACTCCTACACCAGCCTCGGAGTCCCCATCTGGGGAGGGGACCATAAATGTCCCCAGGTCAGACTGCCTTTCCGTCGACGACCGTAAGTGTCTTGACACCCCCCTCAACTTTTTCTTCATTAACTTCTGCAACATTCGCGGTCTAAGATCTAATTTTCAATCTGTAGAACACCACCTCTCCTCTTCTAAACCTCATCTTCTTTTCCTCACTGAAACTCAGGTGTCTGAGGCAACTGACAGTAGCCCCTTTTCTGTTCCCTCCTACTTTCTCTATCCTCATTTTCGATCCAAAGCTGGATGCTGCGTTTATGTGCGCAATGACTTAACCTGCTCTCGTGCCCACGCTCTTGAATCTTCCGAGTTTTCCACCATCTGGCTTCGACTACAGAGTCATTCTCATACTAAATTTATCTGTGCTGTATACCTCTCTCCTAACTCCTCTGACTATAAGAAATTCTTTGACTACTTAACTTCCAAAGTGGAGCACATTCTGACCCTCTTCCCTTTTGCAGAGATCTCCATTCTTGGAGACTTCAATGTTCACCACCAGCTTTGGCTTTCCTCTCCCTTCACTGACCATCCTGGTGAACTAGCCTACAACTTTGCTATCCTCCATGACCTAGAGCAATTGGTGCAACACCCTACTCGTATTCCTGACCGTCTTGGAGATACGCCCAACATTCTTGACCTTTTCCTGACCTCTAATCCTTCTGCTTATGCTGTCACCCTTTCTTCTCCGTTGGGCTCCTCCGATCACAATCTCATATCTTTATCTTGTCCTATCACTCCAATCCCTCCTCAGGATCCCCCTAAGCGAAGGTGCCTCTGGCGTTTTGCCTCTGCTAGTTGGGGGGACCTGAGGCGGTATTTTGCTGATTTTCCTTGGAATGACTACTGCTTCCGTGTCAGAGACCCGTCTTTGTGTGCTGAGCGCATAACAGAGGTGATAGTGTCTGGCATGGAGGCGTACATTCCTCACTCTTTTTCTCGTCCTAAACCTTCTAAACCTTGGTTTAACACAGCTTGTTCTCGTGCTATACATGATAGAGAGGTGGCCCACAAAAGGTACTTAAGCCTTCCTTCACCAGAATCTCATGCACTTTATATTTCTGCCCGGAACCATGCCAAGTCTGTTCTCCAACTAGCCAAAAACTCCTTCATTAACAGAAAATGTCAAAACCTTTCAAGATCTAACTCCCCTCGTGATTTCTGGCATCTAGCCAAAAATATCTCCAATAACTTTGCTTCTTCTTCTTTCCCTCCTCTACTTCAACCAGATGGCACCACTGCTATCACATCTATTTCTAAAGCTGAACTCTTTGCTCAAACCTTTGCTAAAAACTCTACCTTGGACGATTCTGGGCTTGTTCCTCCCTCTCCTCCACCCTCTGACTACTTCATGCCTCGTATTAAAATTCTTCGTAATGATGTTTTCCATGCCCTCGCTGGCCTAAACCCTCAGAAGGCTTATGGACCTGATGGGGTCCCTCCTATTGTTCTCCGAAACTGTGCCTCCGTGCTTGCACCTTGCCTAGTCAAACTCTTTCAGCTCTGTCTGTCAACATCTACCTTTCCTTCTTGCTGGAAGTTTGCCTACATTCAACCTGTTCCTAAAAAGGGTGACCGCTCTAATCCCTCAAACTACCGTCCTATTGCTTTAATTTCCTGCTTATCTAAAGTTTTTGAATCTATCCTCAACAGGAAGATTCTTAAACATCTATCACTTCACAACCTTCTATCTGATCGCCAGTATGGGTTCCGTCAAGGACGCTCTACTGGTGATCTTCTGGCTTTCCTTACTGAGTCTTGGTCATCCTCTTTTAGAGACTTTGGTGAAACTTTTGCTGTTGCCTTGGACATATCAAAAGCCTTTGATAGAGTCTGGCACAAAGCTTTGATTTCCAAACTACCCTCCTACGGTTTCTATCCTTCTCTCTGTAACTTCATCTCAAGTTTCCTTTCTGACCGTTCTATTGCTGCTGTGGTAGACGGTCACTGTTCTTCTCCTAAATCTATTAACTGTGGTGTTCCTCAGGGTTCTGTCCTGTCACCCACTCTCTTCTTATTATTCATTAATGATCTTCTAAACCAAACTTCTTGTCCTATCCACTCCTATGCTGATGATACCACCCTGCACTTTTCCACGTCTTTTCATAGACGTCCAACCCTTCAGGAGGTAAACATATCACGCAGGGAAGCCACAGAACGCCTGACTTCTGATCTTTCTAAAATTTCTGATTGGGGCAGAGCAAACATGGTATTGTTCAATGCCTCAAAAACTCAATTCCTCCATCTATCAACTCGACACAATCTTCCAGACAACTATCCCCTCTTCTTCAATGACACTCAACTGTCCCCCTCTTCTACACTGAACATCCTCGGTCTGTCCTTTACTTATAATCTGAACTGGAAACTTCACATCTCATCTCTAGCTAAAACGGCTTCTATGAAGTTAGGTGTTCTGAGACGTCTCCGCCAGTTTTTCTCACCCCCCCAGCTGCTAACTCTGTACAAGGGCCTTATCCGTCCATGTATGGAGTATGCTTCACATATCTGGGGGGGTTCCACTCATACTGCTGTTCTAGACAGGGTGGAATCAAAAGCTTTTCGTCTCATCAACTCCTCTCCTCTAACTGACTGTCTTCAGCCTCTCTCTCACCGCCGCAATGTTGCATCTCTTGCTGTCTTCTACCGCTATTTTCATGCTAACTGCTCTTCTGATCTTGCTAACTGCATGCCTCCCCTCCTTCCGCGGCCTCGCTGCACAAGACTTTCTTCTTTCTCTCACTCCTATTCTGTCCACCTCTCTAACGCAAGAGTTAACCAGTATTCTCAATCATTCATCCCTTTCTCTGGTAAACTCTGGAACTCCTTGCCTGCTTCTGTATTTCCACCTTCCTATGACTTGAATTCCTTCAAGAGGGATGTTTCAAGACACTTATCCACCAATTTTTGACCACTGCTTTGACCCTTTTAGGGACTGGCATTTCAGTGGGCATTTTTTTTATTAGATTTTTGTTGCCCTTGGCCAGTATCCTTCCTACATAAAAAAAAAAAAAAAAAAAAAAAAAGTAGTCATTCGAAGGAAAATCAGAAAAATACCTCCTCAGGTCCCCCCAACTAACAGAGGCAAAACGCCAGAGGCACCTTCGCTTAGGGGGATCCTGAGGAGGGATTGGAGCGATAGGACAAAATACAGATACGAGATTGTGATGGGAGGAGCCCAACGGAAAAGAAAGGGTGACAGCATTAGCAGAAGGATTAGAGGTCAGGAAAAGGTCAAGAATGTTGAGCGTATCTCCAAGACGGTGAGGAATACGAGTATGGTGTTGCACCAATTGCTCTAGGTAGTGGAGGATAGCAAAGTTGAAGGCTAGTTCACCAGGATGGTCAGTGAAGAGGGAGGAAAGCCAAAGCTGGTGGTGAACACTGAAGTCTCCAAGAACGGAGATCTGTAAAAAAGGGAAGAGGGTCAGAATGTGCTCCACTTTGGAAGTTAAGTAGTCAAAGAATTTCTTATAAACAGAGGAGTTAGGTGAGAGATATATACAGCACAGATGAATTTAGTTTGAGAGAGACTCTGTAGTCGTAGCCAGATGGTGGAGAACTCTGAAGATTCAAGAGCGTGGGCACAATAGCAGATTAAGTCGTTTCACACATAAACGCATCATCCAGCTTTGGATCGAAAATGAGGATAGAGAAAGTAGGAGGGAACAGAAAAGAGGCTACTGTCAGTTGCCTCAGACACCTGAGTTTCAGTGAGGAAAAGAAAATGAAGTTTAGAAGAGGAGAGGTGGTGTTATACAGATTGAGAATTAGATCTTAGAACGCGAATGTTGCACAAGTTAATGAAGAAAAAGTTGAGGGGGGTGTCAAGACACTTCGGGTCGTCGACAGAAAGGCAGTCCGACCTGGGGACATTTATGGTCCCCTCCCCAGATGGGGACTCCGAGGCTGGTGTAGGAGTCGCCATGATGGTGGAAAAATAAAGAGTTATGTTATACATGAGAGTATCTTAGCAGTTCTATAAGTAAAAAGGAATTATGTTACAGGCGTTTTGGTGTCTTCGTTCCCGAGTGATCATACTCTTAAGACCACGCCCACTGAGCGAGCTGTGTGTTGTTATTGTTTGTTGTACCACTCGCGTCACGCAGTCACGTGGTGTTTGTGTTCATCTTCATTACAACGTCTGCATCATTGCCATTAAATGTTTGATCAACGTCTCATTTAGATAAAATGATAATTTAGATAAAATGATATATACTTTGGTATATACATTGTGTGATATATTTTTCTTGCGAGAACATTGACAAACTAGCAGGCAAGGACAAGGCATGTATTCCACCAGCGCTGTACATGAAGGGTGGCGACCATCCTCCGGAGACTTGTGATGGCCGGGCGGTGGACCGAAGTAAAGATATAAAAATAAATCAGTAATTAAATTGCATCCACGTGCATGTCAACTGATATTAGAGACAGACAGACAGATAAACGAACACATGATCTGGTGAGGCGAGTATGCTTTCCTATGAGGCGACACACACTACCCGGCAGGAGGCCAGAGTGTGGCTCGCTGAGGCGTGAAAGGCGACACTTCACTCTCGCCTCACTGACAGCAAACACTCGTTAAAATTTGCCTGAATGGTTTGCTGTGTAGCGAGTACACTTTGGCTTTCAATGATAAATTATAATCATTTCACAAGTATTAACATTGCTATATTAATGATGTCGCCTATACATTTTTTTTTTTTTTTTTATGTAGGAAGGGCACTGGCCAAGGGCAACAAAAATCCAATAAAAAAATATGCCCACTGAAATGGCAGTCCCATAAAAGGGTCAAAGCAGTGGTCAAAAATTGATGAATAAGTGTCTTGAAACCTTCCTCTTGAAGGAATTCAAGTCATAGGAAGGTGGAAATACAGAAGCAAGCAGGGAGTTCCAGAGTTTACCAGAGAAAGGGATGAATTATTGAGAATACTGGTTAACTCTT
This sequence comes from Scylla paramamosain, assembly GCF_035594125.1. Lineage (NCBI taxonomy): Eukaryota > Metazoa > Arthropoda > Malacostraca > Decapoda > Portunidae > Scylla > Scylla paramamosain. The sequence goes on from NC_087183.1 coordinate 1,381,213, forward strand.
GCGTTAGAGAGGTGGACAGAATAGGGGTGAGAGAAAGAAGAAAGTCTTGTGCAGCGAGGCCGCGGAAAGAGGGGAGGCATCCAGATAGCAAGATCAGAAGAGCAGTTAGCATGAAAATAGCGATAGAAGACAGCTAGATATGCAACACTGCGGCGGTGAGAGAGAGGCTGAAGACAGTCAGTTAGAGGAGAGGAGTTGATGAGACGAAAAGCTTTTGATTCCACCCTGTCTAAAAAAGCAGTATGAGTGGAACCCCCCAGACATGTGAAGCATACTCAATACATGGACGGATATGGCCCTTGTACAGAGTTAGCAGCTGGGGGTGTGAAAAAAAAAAAAAAACCGGTGGAGACGTCTCAGAACACCTAACTTCATAGAAGCTGTTTTACCTAGAGATGAGATGTGAAGTTTCCAGTTCAGATTATAAGTAAAGGACAGACCGAGGATGTTCAATGTAGAAGAGGGGGACAGTTGAGTGTCATTGAAGAAGAGGGGATAGTTGTCTGGAAGGTTGTGTCGAGTTGATAGATGGAGGAATTGAGTTTTTGAGACATTGAACAATACCAAGTTTGCTCTGCCCCAATCAGAAATTTTAGAAAGATCAGAAGTCAAGGGTTCTGTGGCTTCCCTGCATGATATGTTTACCTCCTGAAGGGGTGGATGTCTATGAAAAGACGTGGAAAAGTGCAGGGTGGTATCATCAGCATAGGAGTGGATAGGACAAGAAGTTTGGTTTAGAAGATCATTAATGAATAATAAGAAGAGAGTGGGTGACAGGGCAGAATCCTGAGGAACACCACTGTTAAAAGATTTAGGAGAAGAACAGTGACCGTCTACCACAGCAGTAATAGAACGGTCAGAAAGGAAACTTGAGGTGAAGTTACAGAGAGAAGGATAGAAACCGTAGGAGGGTATTTTGGAAATCAAAGCTTTGTGCCAGACTCTATCAAAAGCTTTTGATATGTCCAAGGCAATAGGAAAAGTTTCACCAAAATCTCTAAAAGAGGATGACCAAGACTCAGTAAGGAAAGCCAGAAGATCACCAGTAGAGCGGTCTTGACGGAACCCATACTGGCGATCATATAGAAGGTTGTGAAGTAATAGATGTTTAAGAATCTTCCTGTTGAGGATAGATTCAAAAACTTTAGATAGGCAGGAAACTAAAGCAATAGGACGGTAGTTTGAGGGATTAGAACGGTCATCCTTTTTAGGAACAGGTGGAATATAGGCAAACTTCCAGCAAGATGGAAAGGTAGATGTTGACAGACGGAGCTGAAAGAGTTTGACTAGGCAAGGTGTAAGCACGGAGGCACAATTTCGGAGAACAATAGGAGGGACCCCATCAGGTCCATAAGCCTTCCGAGGGTTTAGGCCAGCGAGGGCATGGAAAACATCATTGCGAAGAATTTTAATACGTGGCATGGAGTAGCCAGAGGGTGGAGGAGAGGGAGAAACAAGCCCAGAATCGTCCAAGGTAGAGTTTTTAGCAAAGGTTTGAGCGAAGAGTTCAGCTTTAGAAATATATGTAATAGCAGTGGTGCCATCTGGTTGAAATAGAGGAGGGAAAGAAGAAGAAGCAAAGATATTGGAGATATTTTTGGCTAGATGCCAGAAATCACGAGGGGAGTTAGATCTTGAAAGATTTTGACATTTTCTGTTAATGAAGGAGTTTTTGGCTAGTTGGAGAACAGACTTGGCATGGTTCCGGGCAGAAATATAAAGTGCATGAGATTCTGGTGATGGAAGGCTTAAGTACCTTTTGTGGGCCAGCTCTCTATCATGTATAGCACGAGAACAAGTTGTGTTAAACCAAGGTTTAGAAGGTTTAGAACGAGAAAAAGAGTGAGGAATGTACGCCTCCATGCCAGACACTCACCTCTGTTATGCGCTCAGCACACAAAGACGGGTCTCTGACACGGAAGCAGTAGTCATTCTAAGGAAAATCAGCAAAATACCTCCTCAGGTCCCTCCAACTAGCAGAGGCAAAACGCCAGAGGCACCTTCGCTTAGGGGGATCCTGAGGAGGGATTGGAGCGATAGGACAAGATAAAAATATGAGATTGTGATGGGAGGAGCCGAACGGAGAAGAAAGGGTGACAGCATAAGCAGAAGGATTAGGGGTCAGGAAAAGGTCAAGAATGCTGAGCGTATCTCCGTGTCCTGTGTCTTCCCGTGGCGATGGGAAGTGAGTCAGAGCACAACAGGCGGGGGAGAGTGAAGGGAAGGAAATGAAAAGGAGGATGCTAAGATGAAGAGAATTAGAAATGGAAAATGAGAGGAATGATAACCAGAGAGAGCAAGCGAGGGGAGAGTGAAAGAGGAAGGAATGAGAAGGAAGATATTAAGAAGAAAGAAGAGTGGGGAAAGAGAAAATGATAAGGTAAAGATTAAGAGAGAGAGACAGAGAGAGAGAGAGAGAGAGAGAGAGAGAGAGAGAGAGAGAGAGAGAGAGAGAGAGAGAGAGAGCTAATGCACTGCTCTTAGACATCATGGCCTAGGGCGACCGGTGGCAAGTCAAATTTACACCCGAAAAGACTCAGGCCATGGTGGTATCCCGCTCTCACGAGGACGCGCGTGAGGTGCGTGGAAGGCTGAAGATGGGAGACAACAGCATCCCTCTGCAGGACAGCGTAAACATCCTTGGCGTGGAGGTGGACTCGCGGCTGCTCTTCGACCGTCACCTCGAGGACGTGGCCCGAAAAGTGTCTCAGAAGGTGACACTGTTGAGGCGTCTGAGGCACCTCCTTGACTCCGATGGCCTCCTGACCCTGTACAAGGCTCAAGTCAGGCCCATCATGGAGTACGCGCCGCTCACGTGGATGTCCAGTGCCCGATGTCATCTCAACTTGCTGGACAAAGTGCAAAGGAGGGCAGAGCGCCTCATCAGTGGCGCCAGACAGACGCAGCCTCGCCAGCAACCGTGGCGGCAGCGACAACAGCAGCAGCAGCAGCAGATACAGAAGGATGGGCCGGTGCTGAGGGACACTCTGGATCATCGCCGGAAAGTTGCAGCGCTGACAGTGCTTCATAAGGCGCAGATCCAGAATGTTCCTCACCTAGCAGACCTGAGGGCTACCTGGAGGAGATCTGAGCGCAATACGAGAACGGTATTGAGCAACGATCTCCTCTTGGAGGTGCCAGGGTCTCGCTCCAGCACCCACCAACGGGCCTTCTCCTCCGCCATTGTAGTGTGGTGGAACACCCTCACGGCTGTGGTGGACGTACGACGTCTGTCCACACACCAGATGAAAGCGTCCACACACAAGTGGTTACGCCTTCAGACTCTCAACCCTTCATAAGAAAAAACACAAAAATATGGTTGTGTCTGACCTCCGGTGAACTTGGCATATAGATGCATATGACCTCTAATGCTTTAAAATAGTTATACACGACAAAGATAACTTTAGCAGAGGCCACAATGAACATATGTGTATAATAATTTAAATGAAAAAAGAGAGAAAGAGAGAGAGAGAGAGAGAGAGAGAGAGAGAGAGAGAGAGAGAGAGAGAGAGAGAGAGAGAGAGAGAGAGAGAGAGAGAGAGAGAGAGAGAGAGAGAGAGAGAGATGAACAGACTGGTCAGGTGGAAATATAAGATCATGCAACACGATTAGTGGTTTCGAAAGTGTCATGAAGCTTGGTCATGGAAATAAAATATATATCGAGTCTTTTTATTGCAATAGAAAAAAAAATAGAATAAGATAGAAATAAATAAACTGGTAAAAAGATAACTACATACAAAGATATATGCATAAATAAACAAGATAAATAAATTACATGTAAACAAATAAATAAATGAAATACCCAATCGGTTTAGAAGAATATGAAGGACAACTCATATAAAAAGATAGTAAAAAGCAGAATATACTCAAAAAGATTACAACAATTAAGAAAAAAAAAAAAACAAGAATTGACTTTTCGTAAGGAGGATATGAATTTGGTGGGAATAGAAGAACACATGGCACAAGATCGCCAGTTGTGGAAAGCAATCACCGCCCGTCCAACCCCTCCCTCATGGCAAAATGCGCACGTTAAACGAAAATGACGATGATGATGATGATAATAATGATGGTGACTTTTCGTAAGGCAGCTCGCGTCTTACCAAATCCTCCTGACGACGAACAAATGAAGGGCAAGTAAGCTATCGGCATCATTTCCATCCGGCGAATATTGTAGCTGAAGGAGGTGCGGCTGTCCTTCACGTGCATAAAAGCGTCGCCTTTATTTTTCGAGAAAATTTAGTCGATTCAGAGGCTCGTGTGGGATCCAATTCTTCATGATGGTGATCGTGTCACTGCTTCGCCAGAGCCAGCTGGTTCCCGTGCACAGCTGGTTCCCGTGCACATTCTCTCTGCACAGGAGCGTTGGAAACCCTTAAGGAGAGCGATTTCCCGGTTTTGCTCAGTGCTACTCGATTCCTTTACTTTAGAAACAAATTTTACGTGTAATCTGTTACAAGGAGATATTGGCATGTATAATACAGTGCAGTTATTAGTATTATTACTTTTTAAACTAATAGATTCAATTATTTGTTGTGTCATATATAAACTATTGATAGTAACAACAGCAACAACAACAACAACAACAACAACAACAACAACAACAACAACAACAACAACAATAAAAATAAAAATAATAATGATAATAATAACAAAAGAATAAGGACAAGAACAAGAAGAATTATAACACTACCACCACCACCACCACCACCACCACCATCACTACCACAACCGCAACAACGCTAATAGTAATAAACGAATAAAATAACCAAACTTTGATAAGCACTACGAGTTTTCCGAGTTTGTGGATGAAATATGAGATAATCACACCTTTCACACATTTCAACTATCACCTCACAAGATAAAAAAAAAAAAAGAAGGAAAGAAAGAAAAAGACGGAGGAAGGAAAAAAAAAAAAACGCGAGAAGGGGACAGAAAGAAAGGACAAACTGACCAGGGAGGATTTGGGGCGGTGAGAAAATTAATGTGTGTGTGTGTGTGTGTGTGTGTGTATGTGTGTACAGTATTTTATTTTTTTTTCCAGACGGATCTTTGCTTATTTTAATAGTTTGTTTTAGTTTTGTCGGTATTCAGTTCGCATTTCTAGAATCACGGAGTTAGATTTCAAGAAACTAAACAAAAAATAAAGGAGAATTTGCGAGTTTTCGTAAATATCAGTTAGCTTTCGAATTATCATATACTTTGCAATTAGTGCTTCTGTAAAATGAATGATGGTCAGCATTATATTCTCCGAGTCATAAATGCAGGCAAATAACTTGGAAAATATAATGCTAAACATCATTAATTTCACGCATGCTTTGTAAATTAAATTACCTACATACGAAACCCAACTTAAGTAGACACGTGTATTTAAAAAAAAAAAATATATATATATATATATATATATATATATATATATATATATATATATATATATATATATATATATATATATATATATATATATATATATATATAAAGACTCCCTTTTACAAATACATGATGTGAATTAACACGATGAACCTTCTCTCAATTCGCTTCCTTGCCTCCTTCCAGACTCACTCATTAACTCTATTATTTTCAAGCTTCTCCCTGGAATGGTTCACTTAATTAGACTTTTAATCCAGCTGCTATTACGTTCTGTAGTTCACCCAGAGCCTTCCACCCTTCCTTTCCAATCACAGTTTACTACAGCAGGGCAACCGTCCACATACAATTATTTGCATACTTTAATTCCCTCAACCCGCTTCTTTTATTACACTTATTTTATTATTTATTATTGCCCTAACTACTTGTTCTACGGTTGCTGCTGCTGTTGCTGCTACTACTACTACTACTATTACTATGACGACGACTCATACTACCGCCACCACCACCACCACCACCACCACCACTACTACTACTACGACTACGCACTACTATTAAATCTAATACTGAAAGATACTCAACTCTTCAACAACCAAGCGATTTTTTCAGTAATTTTTATGTATTTAAAAATATATATATACACCTATACCATATATTGTATCTTTTTTCTCTCTCTCTCTCTCACGCACGCACGCACGCACGCACGTGCGCACACACACACACACACACACACACACACACACACACACACACACACACACACACACACACACACATTATTATTATTATTATTATGTTATTGACTACAACAACCCATACAACACAATGAACCTAACGAACGATGAGTGACCTTCTAAAAGAGATACAACCAAGGTGCTACTGGTCCACCACACAAGACTGTAGCAATGTGATTGTATGACACAAAACTAGAAATATTAAGGCATAAAAACTTTAAAGTGTCACAATTAACAAAATATCGATAAACTTAAAATGTAAAAGAAAACGGATAACGACATACGAAATTATTAAGATTAATTAACGACACGGTTAATAGTACAATATGATAAATGAAACCTAATTTATACCTCTAATAACGAAATACATTAGCATACTTTTCAAAAATTAGTAATAATAAATGAACATATGTGCATTATCTGAAAGTTTATTATTCTCATTTAATAGTATACACAAAGCTGATGGATATAATTCAAGCTTAGTTAAACATAAAATTCGAAAGTCTCAGTTAACAAAACAAAACCAAGTCTATACCTCCAACGATAAAATACATAAAAAAAAAAATACTAATAATAAACGAACAGATGCATCATCTGGATTAAACTCCTATTTTACCTACCGAGAAAACACACACACACACACACACACACACACACACACACACACACACACACACACACACACACACACACACACACACACACACACACATACACTTACGAGGGTGCAAGTCTAGTCAGCGCGGGTCACATAACTTCGGTTCGTCTTCTGTCTGTGCAACGCTGGAAATGGTGTTGCAGAGTCTCTGATTCAGATATAGATCCAGAGATGTAGAGAGACTGATGGAAAGTCGGACGGAAAGAGAGACAGGTTTACATATAGATGGAGAGAGAGAGAGAGAGAGAGAGAGAGAGAGAGAGAGAGAGAGAGAGAGAGAGAGAGAGAGAGAGAGAGAGAGAGAGAGAGAGAGAGAGCAGAGGAAGAAAATGGAACAGACTGATAGAAGAGCAGAGCTAAAAAGACACATGTTTATACGCACACACACATATAAAGACACACACACAAACACAAAGATAAGTAGATAACATAAATATCCTCACAAGTAAATCTAGATAGAGACAAACAGCTAAACACATACTTAAAACGATAAGAAGAGACAAAGAAAGAACTCACAGGGAGACAGATGAAGGCAGAATAACATCAAAACAGATGTACTCGAGTGAACAGATTGAATTCATGAGTAGCGTTAGGTTTATTTGGAATCAGGGCGAGAGAGGAACATTCCTCCTTCATGACCACGGCACCGGAATGGCTAAAACTCACTAAACTTGAGAGAAACGCGAGTAACGAAGCAAGGAAACTCTTTCGCCCTGAGGGAGAGAAGCACCAGGCAAGGAGTCCACGTCCCCATGAATGTTTATCAACTTCAAGTACGTCGTTTGTTTAAATAGCATTAGAAAAGATCACTGTGCTGGTAACTGATTAAACAACTAATTAAGAGTATATTGCCTGACTCAAATATTGCAATGAAGGAGCGAACAAGGTGAACAAACAAGAGAAAGAGGGATATTTAAGGAGCCCTAAACCCTCTTTGTGTAATAACAATAAACTATATAAAGTACAGAACAGAAAAAAAAAATAATTGATAAATAAAAACCGGATACCCTAAAAACAAAAAAAAAAGGTTTTCTTTGAAAACACGAGCAGAATAAAAAAAATAAATAAATAAAAAAAGGACAAAGAACAGTATAGTAAATTATAAAAGTTACATAATAAAAAAAACTAAAGATAAAGAAAAACTGGTTACACTAAAAAACGCACGTTTTCTTTGGAATCATAAACAAAATAGCTAAAAAATAAAATAGCGAAAGAAGAATATGAGTATTATAAAATTCCACAAGCCCTTCCAAGCACTTTGCACACAAAAAAAGAAAACTCAAATAATAATAAAAATAAAGGAAAGAAGCCACATATTCCCATCACACAAATAAAAATACCAGACACACGAAAACTTAAAAAGAAAACGGAAAGGACACAAAAACTTGCGAAGAAAAATACGAAATAAAAGAACAAAAAATCAGGAACAAAAATAAAGACACATGGAAAATAAAAATTAAAATTAAAAGAGACGAAAACTTAAGAAAATAAAAAAGTAGACAAAAAATCAACGAGAAAATAGAAAAAATGACAAAACTTAAGAAAGTAGAAAATAAAGACAAAAAATAAGAAAATAGCGAGAAAGACACAAAAACTCCAGAAAAGTGAAAAAAAAAAAGAGGAATGAGTGAGAGAGTATGCAGGATAAGAGGACGGCGCGCGGTGACGAAAAGGACAAACTGGACAGGAACATTCTGTGGGTGACAACAACTCCCATCAGCATTAGGCCGCGTGTTCTTGTGAGTGTGTTATTGCTGTCATCACCATTACCTGTGATATGAGGTGGGGGTGAGAGTAAGTGGGGTGACCCTCGGAGTGCCCCTGGCGATCATCAGACGTTTGGAACACTGCTTCTTACCTCTCCTGCTGCCTGCTGCGGGTGGCGGTGGTGGTGGTGGCGGGGAGAGAGTGTACATTGCCTGTGGGAAGAGCAAATGTGGCGGGTAAGAGAGAGAAAGGGAGAGGAAGGGAGTTAAAACGAGGGAGGTAGAAAACTGTGGGGAATGTAATGTTCTGTGCTGTACGTGTGGGAAAGAAAAGGGCAGTAGGGGAAAGGTGCCACTTAAAAGGGTTACTTGAGGAAAAGGGAAAAGAGAGAAGAAGAAAGTTAAAGGGAGAAAGAATAGGAGAGGTCAAGGTAATGTGCTGTGTTGTTGAAGAGGCAAGGAAGAAAAGGATGCCACAGTAAAGGCAACACTTGCAAGGACACTTCATAGCAAGGCAAAGACTGAGAGATGTAGAGTTAAAACGGAGAAGAAAGAAAAAGGGATGACTGGTAATTGTAACGCTGTCTTTCTGTCTCTCTCTCTCTCTCTCTCTCTCTCTCTCTCTCTCTCTCTCTCTCTCTCTCTCTCTCTCTCAGCTGCAAAGTACTGGCGCATGTACAGAGATCCAAGGCAAAGTAGGAATATATGTCGAGAAGGAATCGTGGATGTAGTTACTAATGGTACATAAGTGACAAACAAAACACCATGCAAAAAAAAGGAGATACAGAAAGAAACAAGAGAAAACACGCAGCCAACACAATAAACAAACAACGACAAACAAGAACACCGGATATCAAGTAAAATCACACCAGATAAACAACAAACAAACAAACACACAAACCATCCAGGCATAGAAGCAAACCAGAGAGAGCTTCAGTCCTAGGCTTCAATAACTGACGAAGGAATAAATTAGCGCCACAATAACGATCCTAGAACGACCCTCACGCCGCGGAGTGCTCGGCTCGTCAAACTGCCGTGTATTAGAAGAGGAGGGCGTCTTCACTACTCATTAACTTCTACCCTTAATCACGCAGCCTAAAAGCTATAATGATCACGAGACAATGGCGGAGGAGAGAGAGAGAGAGAGGAGAGAGAGAGAGCGAGAGAGAGAGACGAGAGAGAGAGAGAGAGAGAGAGAGAGAGAAGACGAGGAAGACGAAAGAGTGACTGAAAGAATTTCCGGCACGGGACGCCTTGCATTGTGTGGAGGATGAGGAGGAGGAGGAGGGTAAAGATGACGATGAAAACAAGGAAGAAACAGATACATGACAACTTATTTCTTGTTATCTCCCTCCCACCTCTCTCTCTCTCTCTCTCTCTCTCTCTCTCTCTCCGTCTCTCGTCTCTCTGCTCGTCTGGCTCCTCGTCTCTCGTCTCTCTCTCTCTCTCTCTCTCTCTCTCTCTCCAAGCATCCTGTAACACTGAACTGATGGCTGTGTGATAAGCGGGGACACAGCGTGACTGACGTGATGAGGGCAGGGGCATCAATACAGTACAGACCACAGGACTGATAGGTACAGTACAGTCGGGGGCCAGAATTCTTGTCACCTGACGCTCTCACTTCCCCTGTGGTTACTGTTTTCCTTCAGTCTTCCGTTCCCTGATCTCCTTGCAACCTTTCACCTCTTAAGCTTTGTAAGGTGAGCGGCCAGCACATCGGAGGACTCACGGTTGACATGAAACGGTGTTCAATTTATGGAAAAGAATACGACAGGGAACAAACTTTTGGCAGTGACTAATGTCTGTCTAAGGCCCATGTTCTGAAATGATGTGTTCTCTCTCTCTCTCTCTCTCTCTCTCTCTCTCTCTCTCTCTCTCTCTCTCTCTCTCTCTCTCTCTCTCTCTCTCTCTCACCATGACTGTTTTCGAAGGCTTCACAGACGATCAACTGGATTATCAAGAGTGTTCCTCCGGTTAATAAAGTAGAAATACTGTTTATCATTCATTACAAGCAAGGAAACGCCTTAAAAAACCCGTGTCACTTCAACTAGACACTTTGGAATGTAGTGCAGGTGAGCACAGAAATCCTAATTCGCACCTATGCCTACACATTCCTTTTATCGGCTACACTTAACCTGTAATTATTTTAGTTCCAAAGAGCTGAGAAGAAAAAAAAATATAGCGAGAAAAAAATAAGCCAGTTCAACTTCCCGCTCCTAAAAAAAAGTCAAATAAAGTACAAGAAAGTTTGATAACTTAGTTCCAGAGGTGTCTTGATTCTCTTCTTTGGAAGCATCTTGAGTCGTAAGAAGGAAGGGAAAACAGGAAGACGTAGAGAGTAGAAAGCTTCAGAGTTTACAAGCAAATGTTTAATGTTAAAAAGACTCCATTACTGACAAAATCCCAATGCCTAGTCAGATAAAACGGAAGGAAAAGAAGCAGAAGAGAGGACAATAATAGATATAAGAGTAAATGAACGAATGAATGAATGAAATTGTATGCCCCGAGCAATACAATGTACATTATGCAGTGTTAAATGTACCACCACACAAGTAATATAATCCTCCCTCCCTTCCTTCCTTCCTTCCTTTCCTCTCACCTCTCGTCTTCTCCTTTCTTCATTACTTGTCCCCCCCTTCTCTCTCTCTCTCTCTCTCTCCTCTCTCCTCTCTCTCCTCTCTCTCTCTCTCTCTCTCTCTCTCTCTCTCTCTCTCTCTCTCTCTTTGTTTTCATTCTTTTTTTTTCTCTCCCTTTCATTATTTAACGCATTCTTCCCTTACATTGTACAGGTATCCTTCCTTCCTGCCTCTTCCTCACTTCCTCTCCAACCTCTCCCTTTCCTCCCTCACATTCATTCCTTACTTTCTCCAGCTATACTTCCTCTCTATTTCCTCCTTAACTTCCTTCTCTCTTTGCACTTCTCCCTCCCTCCCTCCCTCCCTCCCTCCCTCCCTCCCTCCCTCCCTCCCTCCCCACCCACACACAGCTCCTGAAGGAACACAACTACCACATCGCCCTCCCCCCTTGGCCCTGGAGCCCTCTGCTCTTGTGTGACGATAACAAGCTCAACTTTGCTTTTCATTTTTTCTTTTTTTTTTTAGTACCGCATCAGTAGCAGATGAATACTCTAGCCAGTATTTTCATTTTTTCAATGTCTGCCGTTTTCTAGAATCTTTGTCTTATTTGACCTACTTTCCACTTTCCTAAATGACCCAGGTGACCTCGTTTCTCCCATTCCCTATTATCACCATATCCGTAAAAAATGTCCTGCCTTTCTGCATCACGTATAGCTACTATTGTCAACACCATCCAAACTATACTTAAATTCCTAACTACTTTCCCTGTTCCCTGTTCTTCTCTGAAAGGTACTAATCGTGATCACCTTGACGCAAGTGTTCTAAGAAATATGAGGCACCATTCTTGTTCTCTGTAAAACAAGTGTATTTGAGAAAGCATTAAAAATATACCACTTTAATATTGTAAGATTTCCTAGTCATATCCCATTGTAAGCACTTCTGACCTCCTTTAAGATTCATTGAAGACATCATACCAATATCAACATCACCAAGTGTTGAAATTTACAAGGATTAGGTAAAGACAATCAGTCACTGCTAGCATCCAAACTAATATTATATTCCTCTCCCTCCTTTGTATAATTGATCTTTCCAAGCTTATGATGCAAGGCTGAACCTCCAATATAAGCAAGTCGTTATGAGGATTAAGTATATCAAAATCACATGAAAGGGGGAAGAATGACTGGCTTTCAATATCCTTCTTAAATTACTAAACTTGTTCTTCTTCCTCACCACTTTCACAAAATAAATTTTCCACAAATAGATGACCAAAGCGACATAAAATTAACTAAAGTAAAATCCACATAAATCAAATACTAGAAACACGAAAAAAAAAATAACGAATTATTCTTATTCCCAAAGTTGGATTCTTCTAATATAAATATGAGAGAGAGAGAGAGCGAAAGAGAGAGAGAGAGGAGAGAGAGAGGAGAGAGAGAGAGAGAGAGAGAGAGAGAGAGAGAGAGAGAGAGGGAGAGAGACCCCATCAAAGCGCCACTCGGCAGGATGTCCCACTGTCCACTACCCAGCAAGGCCACGTTACAAGCTCCACCTCACTGTTTACTCTCACTCCACTCCATTACACGGACATCCGGTACACCATAAGGAACGCCGAATCCTTGTTCCTGATTAGAAGATGCGATTACCAGTTACTCGAGAATGAACCTTATTGAAAGTTAAATGAAAATAAACTGTATGATCGAAATATGAGGAAGAATAAATATAGTTACTTGAAAATGGACTTTATGGAAATCATAGGAAAATTTAACCGTATGATTAAAGTATGAGGAAATAAATAGTTAGTCGAAAATTAACCTTATTGAAAGTTATAGAACTATAAACCGTATGATCGAAGTATGGGAAAATAAATCTTGCAGCAACGGAAGCTTTATTGGGGCAAAAGGTCTCTCTAACATCACGTGTATATTATGAGGTGTAGGAGGTGGGGAAAGACAGAAGCTAGACAGAGCAGTCAAACCAGATGGTAAAGATGGGGAAGCAGCCTGTCACAGTAGCAGTAAGTAGAACAAGACAGTTGCAATGCAGTCAGAATAAATTCTTGCTGTTATATATTGACAGAGAGGGATTGGATAGGTTGTAGGATGTGTTCCTCATTGAATAATTAGCTGTGAGGTTTGTGTAGGATGTGATTTATCATTGATCATTAAATATGTGAAAGTGATTTGAATCGGAAATGTAATGTGAAGTGTTCTAGATATTTAATGGAAGCCACAGAACGCCTGACTTCTGATCTTTGTAAATTTCTGATTGGGGGCAGAGCAAACTTGGTATTGTTCAATGCCTCAAAAACTCAATTCCTCCATCTGTCAACTCGACACAACCTTCCAGACAACTATCCCCTCTTCTTCAATGACACTCAACTGTCCCCCTCTTCTACACTGAACATCCTTGGTCTGTCCTTTACTTATAATCTGAACTGGAAACTTCTCATCTCATCTCTAGCTAAAACAGCTTCTATGAAGTTAGTTGTTCTGAGACGTCTCCGCCAGCTTTTCCTCACCCCCCCCAGCCGCTAACTCTGTACAAGGGCCTTATCCGTCCATGTATGGAGTATGCTTCGCATGTCTGGGGGGGTTCCACTCATACTGCTCTTCTAGACAGGGTGGAATCAAAAGCCTTTTCGTCTCATCAACTCCTCTCCTCTAACTGACTGTCTTCTGCCTCTCTCTCTACCGCCGCAATGTTGCATCTCTATTGTCTTCTACCGCTATTTTCATGCTAACTGCTCTTCT
>NC_087183.1:1400000-1452500 GCF_035594125.1 Scylla paramamosain
TCATCAACTCCTGTCCTCTTACTAACTGTCTTCAGCCTCTCTCTCATCGTAGCAATGTTGTATCTCTAGCTGTCTTCTACCGCTATTTTCTTGCTAACTGCTCTTCTGATCTTGCTGACTGCATGCCTCCCCTCCTCCCGCGGCTTCGCTTCACAAGACTTTCTTCTTTCTCTCACCCTTATTCTGTCCACCTCTCTAATGCAAGAGTTAACCAGTATTCTCAGTCATTCATCCCTTTCTCTGGTAAACTCTGAACTCCCTGCCTGCTTTTGTATTTCCACCTTCCTATGACTTGAATTCCTTCAAGACAGAGGTTTCAAGACACTTATCCTTCAATTTTTTACTACTGCTTTGGACCCTTTTATGGGACTGGCATTTCAGTGGGCTTTTTTTTTTATTGGATCTTTGTTGCCTTGGCTAGTGTCCCTCCTACATAAAAAAAAAGTACTAACAGTAACAGTAGTAATAGTAGTAGTAGTAGTAGTAGTAGTAACGTTACACAAACCTAGCTAGACACCAAAATCTACAAGAAAGTTTCTTTTTCTTCCGTATCTCCGTTTGTGTTTTACATCCGTGTTTGCTATTGGGTGTGTAGGTGCATCTATGTTTTTTTTTTTTTTTTATCTTTTCTCCGTGTTTGCCTCCGTGTTTAGATAGTTAAAATAGTAGTTTTGTAAGATTGCCTCACTTGACATGCACCGAGCACTAAAGGTTGGGTCCACGTGCAGACAAGATCTCACTAGACACGAGCCAGTGGCTCATTACATCTCGGTACACTTTTCTTTGTTGGCATTTGGACCACTATGTGAATTGTTTGCATACATACACACACACACACACACACACACACACAGGGAGCTGGCAGCAAACCAGTCCCCGAGTAATGAGTGAAGTCAGGTGTGTGATCAAACCTGAAGGAAATACAAAGAAGAGGTTGCTTTAGACGTACAGCTTTTAATGAGGAAAACAGCCATGTGTGGTACAGAGAATACAGTGCTTATGCTGAAGTTCTTCGCCACAGTTGCACGTGGCGTTCCCCTTCCCTCGGGAATCCACAGCTCTCAGTCAGCGGGCAGTTTTTAGCTGCGGCCATAAGACTGTCCGTTGCTTTACTCTCAAGCCAGAAAACCCAGTGACGCCCACGTTCGGCGCTCTCACTCGGCACATTTCAGGCCACCCGCCACCTGCTGCACAACTTGAACACTCTGCAACTCCACCAAACCACCACACAGACGTGCATCACTTACGAGAACGTACAATAACAGCC
Organism: Scylla paramamosain; assembly: GCF_035594125.1. NCBI lineage: Eukaryota > Metazoa > Arthropoda > Malacostraca > Decapoda > Portunidae > Scylla > Scylla paramamosain. The sequence goes on from NC_087183.1 coordinate 1,401,268, forward strand.
ACCACTTACTTGTAAACTTGAAACTAAAGATAAAAATGAACACAATATCAATCTTATCAACTTGAGCTGAAGAGTGCAGCCTTGCCCCTCAGCTTGTGCTGACTCAACTCTGTCCTGAACCTTTGCATGGGACAAACAACAGGATCATTATGAGCTTAAGAGTGCAGCCTTGACCCTCAGCTTGTGCTGACTCAGCTCTGTCCTGAACCATTGCATGGAACAAACAGAATCATCATGAGCTGAAGAGTGCAGCCTTGACCATCAGCTTGTGCTGACTCATCTCTGTCATAAACCTTTGCATGGGACAGACAGCAGAAGAGAGCAGCCTTGACCCTCAGTTTGTGCTGACTCAACTTAGTTCTGATTTAACTTAGCCTAAAGACAACCAGCAGGTGCAACATTAAGAATCACCGTAAGCTGAAGAAAATAACTTGAACCCTACGCTTTCTTTCTCATCGCTGCAATGTTGTATCTCTTGCTATCTTTTACCACTATTTTCATGCGAACTACTCTTCTGATTTTGCTAACTGCATGCCTCTACTCCTCCAGCTGCTTCGCTGCAAAAGACTTTCTTCTTTGTCTCATTCCTATTCTGTTCACTTCTCTAATGCGAGAGTTGACCAATATTATCAATCATTCATAACTTTGGTAAACTCTGGAACTCCCTGCCTGCTTTTGTATTTCCACCTTCCTGTGACTTGAATTCCTTCAAAAGGGAGGTTTCAAGACACTTATCCTTCAAATTTTGACAACCGGTTTGGACCCTATTCGGGGACCGGCATCCTAGTGAGCTCCCCCACCTTTTTTTTTTTTTTTTGTATTTTGATGTTCTTGGCAGGTGTCCCTCCTACATAAAAAAAAATAAATAAATAAAATAAATAAATAAATAAAATAACTTGAATCAGTTCTGCCGTGAACTTTGCCAAGAGGAAAACTACAGGTGTACCACCAACCTTAATTACAAACTGCAGTATAACTTTCTTCCCCACCTTGTACTAACTGCACTCACACAAACTTCACATCAAGACTTAAGAATCATCACCAACTTAAGAATATAACGTGAACCATCAGGGAGAGAGAGAGAGAGAGAGAGAGAGAGAGAGAGAGAGAGAGAGAGAGAGAGAGAGAGAGAGAGAGAGAGAGAGAGAGAGAGAGAGAGAGAGAGAGAGAGAAGGAGGGAGGGAGGGAGGGAGGGAGGGAGGGAGGGAGGGAGGAAGGGAGGGAGAGAGAATCCTAAGAAATTGAAGAATATAATTGTTTTTTGTTTTGCTTTCTTATGTGTGTTTGTGTATGTGTGTGTGTGTGTGTGTGTGTGTGTGTGTGTGTGTGTGTGTGTGTGTGTGTGTGTAGAGAGAGAGAGAGAGAGAGAGAGAGAGAGAGAGAGAGAGAGAGAGAGAGAGAGAGAGAGAGAGAGAGAGAGAGAGAGAGAGAGAGAGAGAATGGTAGACTGGTAGAGTCACACTGTAGAGTTATACACAAACAATGCAGCAAGATAAGTGTAGTCCATTTGTTTGCCTCATAAGTGGATCCACTTCCTGCACAGATGAGTCTGGCCGTTACGGAGATTACAGTAACCACCACAGGCGCTCTTCAGGCCCTCTGTGTGAGAGAACCAGAGGGTGATGAGTGGGGCAGGAATGCTATGGCGACACACACACACACACACTCTCTCTCTCTCTCTCTCTCTCTCTCTCTCTCTCTCTCTCTCTCTCTCTCTCTCTCTCTCACACACACACACACACACACACGATAAAATGAAAACAAAAAACTCTCTCTCTCTCTCTCTCTCTCTCTCTCTCTCTCTCTCTCTCTCTCTCTCTCTCTCTCTCTCTCTCTCTCTCTCTCTCTCTCTCTCTCTCTCTCTCTCTCTCTCTCTCTCTCTCTCTCTCTCTCTCTCTCTCTCTCTCTCACACACACACACACACACACACACACACACCTTCCGAAGCTACCCAACATCTTAGTCTGGGCAAGGACAGACAGCTCTCTCTGCTCCTCCTCCGTGATGGGGCTGGTTTGGGGTGCTACAATACCATAAAAACCACCTTCCCCCATCCTGACACCGGCATTGGCCAGCATGTGAAGGCAGCGCCGCCACATATCCGCCTTCATGCTGCTACCGGGGAACGTGATGCTCCAGTATCTGTCAAACAGCGGCAGACAGTAAGATGGGTAGAAAGAGATTGACAGATAGAGAGATACAATGAGAGCTAGGCATATACATTCATACATACAAACATACATACATACATACATACATGTATTCATGCACGCCTACGCACACTTAATTGAAAAAAAAAATCTATATAGATGGTGAATATATATATATATATATATATATATATATATATATATATATATATATATATATATATATATATATATATATATATATATATATATATATATATATATATATATATATATATATATATATATATATATATATATTCCTCTAGGAGGACGCAGTAGACACCTGCCGAAACGATAATTACTCCCAGTGAGGTCTAAAGCACAGTTCAGGGGGAGCTGTGAATTTATCATTAAACCCAGCTGTGACCTCACTGAACGTTTCCCTTTGTGTCTCACAGCACAAGGGGGCAGTCACAGCCTGCCCTCTAAAGACAACTCTCTTCCTCCACACAAAACTACAAGCACCTAATAACACACACACCCTTAACTTAAAAATTTTAAAATCATCATGGCGACTCATACACCAGCCTCGGAGTCCCCATCTGGGGAGGGGACCATAAATGTCCCCAGGTCGGACTGCCTTTCTGTCGACGACCGTAAGTGTCTTGACACCCCCCCTCAACTTTTTTTCATTAACTTCTGCAACATTCACGGTCTAAGATCTAATTTTTAATCTGTAGAACACCACCTCTCCTCTTCTAAACCTCATCCTCTTTTCCTCACTGAAATTCAGGTGTCTGACGCAACTGACAGTAGCCTTTCTTTCTACTTTCTCTATTCTCATTCTCGATCCAAAGCTGGATGCTGCGTTTATGTGCACAATGACTTAACCTGCTCTCGTGCCCACGCTCTTGAATCTTCCGAGTTTTCCACCATTTGGCTATGACTACAATCACTCTCATACTAAATTTATCTGTGCTGTATACCTCTCACCTAACTCCTCTGACTATAAGAAATTCTTTGACTACTTAACTTCCAAAGTGGAGCACATTCTGACCCTCTTCCCTTTTGCAGAGATCTCCATTCTTAGAGACTTCAATGTTCACCACCAGCTTTGGCTTTCCTCTCCCTTCACTGACCATCCTGGTGAACTAGCCTACAACTTTGCTATCCTCCATGACCTAGAGCAATTGGTGCAACAACCTACTCGTATTCCTGACCGTCTTGGAGATACGCCCAACATTCTTGACCTTTTCCTGACCTCTAATCCTTCTGCTTATGCTGTCACTCTTTCTTCTCCGTTGGGCTCCTCCGATCACAATCTCATATCTTTATCTTGTCCTATCGCTCCAATCCCTCCTCAGGATCCCCATAAGCGAAGATGCCTCTGGCGTTTTGCCTCTGCTAGTTGGGGGGACCTGAGGAGGTATTTTGCTGATTTTCCTTGGAATGACTACTGCTTCCGTGTCAGAGACCCGTCTTTGTGTGCTGAGCGCATAACAGAGGTGATAGTGTCTGGCATGGAGGCGTACATTCCTCACTCTTTTTCTCGACCTAAACCTTCTAAACCTTGGTTTAACGCAGTTTGTTCTCGTGCTATACATGATAGAGAGTTGGCCCACAAAAGGTACTTAAGCCTTCCATCACCAGAATCTCATGCACTTTATATTTCTGCCAGGAACCGTGCCAAATCTGTTCTCCAACTAGCCAAAAACTCCTTCATTAACAGAAAATGTCAAAACCTTTCAAGATTTAACTCCCCTCGTGATTTCTGGCATCTAGCCAAAAATATCTCCAGTAACTTTGCTTCTTCTTCTTTCCCTCCTCTATTTCAACCAGATGGCTCCACTGCTATCACATCTATTTCTAAAGTTGAACTCTTCGCTCATTTAGACAAACATAATTTGATAAATCAGTTACAGGATGGCTTCACGAAGGGGAAGTCTTGCCTGACAAATTTGTTAAGTTTTTACAGTAAGTTCTTGGCCAGTGTCCTTCCTACATAAAAAAAAAAAAAAAGGTGTACGAGGCAGTAGATAATGGTGATAGTTATGATATCTTATATCTGGACTTTAGTAAAGTATTTGACAAGGTACCCCATGAAAGGCTCCTGAGAAAGGTTAGGGCACACGGGATAGATGGGAAGGTGTTAGGTTGGATAGGGTCATGGCTTGGTAACAGGCGACAGAGAGTGGTAATAAATGGCTCGAAATCCGAGTGGGGTCATGTCATTAGTGGGGTGCCACAGGGATCAGTATCAGGGCCATTATTATTTCTAATATATATCAATGACTTGGATAGTGGAATTAGTAGTGATGTTAGTAAATTTGCGGATGACACAAAGATAGGTAGATTAATTAGGTCAGAATCGGATGCCATCGCCTTGCAGGCAGACTTTGATAGAATGAATGAATGGACGGATAGATGGCAAATGCAATTTAATATCAATAAATACAAAGTGCTTAGCGTAGGTAGAGGAAACCCACACAATAGGTACACATTAAACAACCAAACTCTGGTAGGTACAAGGTATGAGAAAAATTTAGGAGTTATAGTTAGCTCTGAACTCCGTCTAGGGAAACAATGCATAGAAGCCAGAAACAAGGCAAATAGGGTACTAGGATTCATTTTTAGGAGTGATAAAAGTAGAAGGCCGGAAGTAATATTAAAGTTACACTTGGCGCTGGTCAGACCTCATCTAGACTACGCTGTGCAGTTCTGGTTCCCACATTACAGGAAAGATATAGGTCTATTAGAATCAGTACAGAGGAGAATGACTAAAAGGATACAGGGGATGAGGAGTATTCCTTATAGGGCGAGGGTGAAGCTGTTAAATTTACATTCTCTAGAGAGACGTAGGTTAAGAGGGGACCTGATAGAAGTCTTTAAGTGATATAAGGGTTATAACAAGGGAGATGTAAGCAAAATTCTTAGAATCAGCAACCAGGGTAGAACAAGAAATAACGGGTTCAAGCTTGAAAAATTTAGGTTTAGGAAGGAGATAGAAAAAAATTGGTTCTCAAATAGAGTGGTAGATGAGTGGAACGAACTCAGTAATTATGTAGTTAGTGCTAGGACACTAGAGAGCTTTAAGAGAAGATTAGACAAGTTTATGGATGGGGATAACAGATGGAAATAGGTGGGTGTGTTTCATACAGGGACTACAACGTGTAAGCCTGGTCACTTCTGGCAGCTTCCCTTATTTCTTATGTTCTTATGTTCTTATGCTCAAACATTTGCTAAAAGCTCTACCTTGGACGATTCTGGGCTTGTTCCTCCCTCTCCTCCACCCTCTGACTACTTCATGCCACCTATTAAGATTCTTCGCAATGATGTCTTCCATGCCCTCGCTGGCCTTTTTTTTTTTTTATGTAGGAAGGGCACTGGCCAAGGGCAACAAAAATCCAATAAAAAAATGCCCACTGAAATGCCAGTCCCATAAAAGGGTCAAAGCAGTGGACAAAAATTGATGGATAAGTGTCTTGAAACCTTCCTCTTGAAGGAATTCAAGTCATAGGAAGGTGGAAATACAGAAGCAGGCAGGGAGTTCCAGAGTTTACCAGAGAAAGGGATGAATGATTGAGAGTACTGGTTAACTCTTGCGTTAGAGAGGTGGACAGAATAGGGGTGAGAGAAACCTTGCCTAGTCAAACTCTTTCAGCTCTGTCTGTCAACATCTACCTTTCCTTCTTGCTGGAAGTTTTCCTACATTCAACCTGTTCCTAAAAAGGGTGACCGTTCTAATCCCTCAAACTATTGCTTTAATTTCCTGCCTATCTAAAGTTTTTGAATCTATCCTCAACAGGAAGATTCTTAAACATCTATCACTTTACAACCTTCTATCTGATCGCCAGTATGGGTTCCGTCAAGGCCGCTCTACTGGTGATCTTCTGGTTTTCCTTACTGAGTCTTGGTCATCCTCTTTTAGAGATTTTGGTGAAACTTTTGCTGTTGCCTTGGACATATCAAAAGCTTTTGATAGAGTCTGGCACAAAGCTTTGATTTCCAAACTACCCTCCTACGGTTTCTATCCTTCTCTCTGTAACTTCATCTCAAGTTTCCTTTCTGACCGTTCTATTGCTGCTGTGGTAGACGGTCACTGTTCTTCTCCTAAATCTATTAACAGTGGTGTTCCTCAGGGTTCTGTCCTGTCACCCACTCTCTTCTTATTATTCATTAATGATCTTCTAAACCAAACTTCTTGTCATATCCACTCCTACGCTGATGATACCTCCCTGCAGTTTTCCGTGTCTTTTCATAGACGTCTAACCCTTCAGGAGGTAAACATATCACGTAGGGAAGCCACAGAACGCTTGACTTCTGATCTTTCTAAAATTTTTGATTGGGGCAGAGCAAAGTTGGTATTGACACTCAACTGTCCCCCTCTCCTACACTGAATATCCTCGGTCTGTCCTTTACTTCTTTATTTATAATCTGAACTAGAAACTTCACATTTCATATCTAGCTAAAACAGTTTCTATGAAGTTAGGTTTTCTGAGACGTCTCCGCCAGTTTTTCTCATCCCCCTCCCCTCAGGTGCTAACTCTGTATAAGGGCCTTATCCTTCCATGTATGGAGTATGCTTCACTTGTCTTGGGGGGTTTCCACTCATACCGCTCTTCTAGACAGGGTGGAATCAAAAGCTTTCCGTCTCATCAACTCCTCTTCTTTAACTGACAGTCTTCAGCCTCTCTCTCATCGCTGAAATATCACATCTCTAGCTGTCTTCTACTGTTATTTTCATGCTAACTACCCTTTTGATCTTGCTAACTGCATGCCTTCCCTCCTCCTGCGGCCTCGCTGTACAAGACTCATCTTTCTCTCACCCATATTCTGTCCACCTCTCTAATGAAGAGTTAACCAGTATTCTCAATCATTCATTCCTTTCTTTGGTAAACTCTGGAACTCCCTGCCTGCTTCTGTACCGAGAACAGACCGAGGATGTTTAGTGTAGAAGAGGGGGACAGTTGAGTGTCTTTGAAGAAGAGGGGATAGTTGTCTGGAAGGTCGTGTCGAGTTGATAATTGGAGGAATTGAGTTTTTGAGGCACTGAAAAATACCAAGTTTGCTCTGCCCCAATCAGAAATTTTAGAAAGATCAAAAGTCAGGCGTTCTGTGGCTTCCCAGCGTGATATGTTTACTTCCTGAAGGGCTAGACGTCTATGAAAAGACGTGGAAAACTGCAGGGTGGTATCATCAGGGGAGGACTTTATAGGACAAAAAGTTTGGTTTAGAAGGTCATTATTGAATAATAAGAAGAGAGTGGGCGACAGGACAGAACCCTGAGGAACACCACTGTTAATAGATTTAGGAGAAGAATAATGACCGTCTACCACAGTAGCAATAGAACAGCCAGAAAGGAAACTTGAGATGAAGGATAGAAGCCGTAGGATGATAGTTTGGAAATCAAAGCTTTGTGCCAGACTCTATCAAAGCTTTTGATATGTTCAAGGCAACAGCAAAAGTTTCACCAAAATCTCTAAAAGAGGATTACCAAGACTCAGTAAGGAAGGCCAGAAGATCACCAGTAGAGCGGCGTTGACGGAACTAATACTAGCGAGCAGATAGAAAGTTGTGAAGTGATAGATGTTTAAGAATCTTCATGTTGAGGATATATTAAAAACTTTACATAGGGAGGATAATTAAAGCAATTGAACGGTAGTTTGAGGCTGAATGTAGGCAAACTTCCAGCGAGAAGGAAAGGTAGATGTTGACAGACAGAGCTGAAAGAGTTTGACTAGGCAAGGTGCAAGCACGAAGGCACAGTTTCGGAGAACAATAGGAGGGACCCCATCAGGTCCATAAGCCTTCCGAGGGTTTCGGCCAGCGAGGGCATGAAAAACATCATTGCGAAGAATTTTAATAGGTGGCATGAAGTAGTCAGAGGGTGGAGGAGAGGGAGGAACAAGCCCAGAATCGTCCAAAGTAGCGTTTTTAGCAAAGGTTTGAGCGAAGAGTTCAGCTTTAAAAATAGATGTGATAGCAGTGGAGCCATCTGGTTGAAATAGAGGAGGGAAAGAAGAAGAAGCAAAGTTATCAGAGATATTTTTGGCTAGATGCCAGAAATCACGAGGGATGTTAGATCTTGAAAGGTTTTGACATTTTCTGTTAATGAAGGAGTTTTTGGCTAGTTGGAGGACAGACTTGGCACGGTTCCGGGCAGAAATATAAAGTGCATGAGATTCTGGTGATGGAAGGCTCAAGTACCTTTTGTGGGCCAACTCTCTATCATGTATAGCACGAGAACAAGCTGTGTTAAACCAAGGTTTAGAAGGTTTAGGACGAGAAAAAGAGTGAGGAATGTACGCCTCCATGCCAGACACTATCACCTCTGTTATGCACTCAGCACACAAAGACGGGTCTCTGACACGGAAACAGTAGTCATTCCAAGGAAAATCAGCAAAATACCTCCTCAGGTCCCCCCAACTAGCAGAGGCAAAACGCCAGAGGCACCTTCGCTTATGGGGATCCTGAGGAGGGATTGGAGAGATAGGACAAGATACAGATATGAGATTGTGATCGGAGGAGCCCAATGGAGAAGAAAGAGTGACAGCATAAGCAGAAGGATTAGAGGTCAGGAAAAGGTCAAGAATGTTGGGCGTATCTCCAAGACAGTCAGGAGTACTCGTACGAGTAGGTTGTTGCACCAATTGCTCTAGGTCATGGAGGATAGCAAAGTTGTAGGCTAGTTCACCAGGATGGTCAGTGAAGAGAGAGGAAAGCCAAAGCTGGTGGTGAACATTGAAGTCTCTAAGAATGGAGATCTCTGCAAAAGGGAAGAAGGTCAAAATGTCCTCCACTTTGGAAGTTAAGTAGTCAAAGAATTTCTTATAGTCAGAGGAGTTAGGTGAGAGGTATATAGCACAGACAAATTTAGTATGAGAGTGACTCTGTAGTCGTAGCCAGATGGTGGAAAAATCTGAAGATTCAAGAGCGTGGGCACGAGAGCAGGTTAAGTCATTGCGCGCATAAACGCAGCATCCAGCTTTGGATCGAAAATGAGGATAGAAAAAGTAGGAGGGAACAGAAAAGGGGCTACTGTCAGTTGCCTCAGGCACCTGAGTTTCAGTGAGGAAAAGAAGATGGGGTTTAGAAGAGGAGAGGTGGTGTTCTACAGATTGAAAATTAGATCTTAGACCGCGAATGTTGCAGAAGTTAATGAAGAAAAAGTTGAAGTGGGTGTCAAGACACTTACGGTCCTCGACAGAAAAGCAGTCCGGCCTGGGGACATTTATGGTCCCCTCCCCAGATGGAGACTCCGAGGCTGGTGTATGAGTCGCCATGATGATTTTAAAATTTTTGAGTGAAGGGTGTGTGTGTTATTAGGTGCTTGTAATTTTGTGTGGAGGAAGAGAGTTGTCTTTAGAGGGCAGGCTGAGACTGCCCCTTTTGTTGTGAGACACAAAGGGAAACGTTCAGTGAGGTCACAGCTGGGTTTAATGATAAGTTCACAGCACCCCCTGAACAGTGTTTTAGACCTCACTGGGAGTAATTATCGTTTCGGTAGGTGTCTACTGCCTCCTCCTCCTAGGAATATTCTGCTTCTAGTACTTCTGTGTAGATATGGTGGCCAAAGAAAATAAGGTGGTAATACTGCAGCTTTATATTAATAAAATAATACTGTACAAAATGACATACAGAAATCCCAACAGCCGCATGTCCGACCCTGAGGCCAGGAGGACATGGACTGGTATGTCCGCCAGCAAGGCTGGGCGGACACTGACTGCGGTGGTTGCTGGCCAGGTCAGGTCACGGCCAGAGTTGGCGTCTGGAGACAAAAGATGTGAGGCTTACCCTCACACCACGTGGTTGACCGAGGCTGGCGTCAGGTCCCAGGGGACCGGAGAATGGAATGCAGGCGGCGGGCGAAGCGTCTTGCCACAATTGGTATAACTGATATGATTGATACACTCTTTTATTTCCTTTTCTTACTTCCACTCACGCATTCACTGACAGAGAGAGAGGGGGGAAAGGAGACGAGGCGCGATAAGGGGAGGGGAGAGGAGGGGAGGTGAAGAAAGGGGGGGAAAAGGGGAGGGTAGGAAAGAGGAGAAGAGGGATGGGGAGAGAAGAGGGGAAGTGAGAGGAGAGAGAGAGAACAGTGTTGGCATACACTCACGGGTGCTGTGTGGGCTGCAGGAGCTGAGCTATCTGAGCCGCCTTCTCCAGCAGCGTCTCGTCCACGCCAGACAACACGAGGAACACCCATGGGCAGTCAGGCAGCCGTGTGGTGCACGCCTGTGCCCTCACGGTACGCACGGGGACATGTAAAACTGCAATGATGTACCATTCTTCTTAGAGCGTATTGCAAGGACTGTGTGCACGCTGTACACCTGCCGTGCACACACACACATACACACGCACACATACGTATATGTATCTATCCATATATCTATGTATCTGTCGATCTATATGTCCATCCATCCATCTCTCTCTCTCTCTCTCTCTCTCTCTCTCTCTCTCTCTCTCTCTCTCTCTCTCTCTCTCTCTCTCTCTCTCTCTCTCTCTCTCTCTCTCTCTCTCTCTCTCTCTCTCTCTCTCTCTCTCTCTCTCTCTCTCTCTCTCTCTCTCATTACCACCATCACACCATAATAATAAAAACTAATAAAAATAGTAATGATAATAATAACAATGATAATAATAATAATAATAATAATAATAATAATAATAATAATAATAATAACAATAATGAAAATAATAACACACACATAGGTGGTGCATCACAGCGTCATAGACTCACAGAGGTAGCGTAACCGAGGCAGTGACGGGTGGACGGCCTTGATGGCGGTCAGAACCTCTTGGGCGTCTTGATCACACACGGCCAGGCTGAGGTACCAAAGACCCTGGCATTCCTGCAGCAGCTGTATACCGCCAGCACTTAGGTGACCCATGAACCTCTCAAGGTTACTCCTGTAAGGGACAAATGTTGTGCACTTGTACGCCGCCTGGACACACACACACTCACACTCTATTAATCTATTTGTTATTTTTTTCATTCCTCCTCCTCCTCCTTCTCCTCCTTCTCCTCCTCCTCCACCTCCTCCTTCTCCTCCTCCTCCTCCTCCTCCTCCTCCTGCTCTTCTACCTCCTTCTCTTCTTCCTCCTTCTCTTCCTCATCCTTTTCTTCCTCCTGCTTTTTCTCGTCTTCCGTCTAGTCCTCTTTCTCCTTCTTGCTCTCTTCTTCCTCTTTCTCCTCTTCTTCATCATCCTCCTCTTCCTCCTCTTCTCCCTCCTCCTCCTCCTCCTCCTCCTCTTTCTCCTCCTCCTCCTCTTCTTCTTTCTCTTCCTCCTCATCTTTTTCTTTCCTCCAGCCTCTAATTCTTAGAATCTGTAGTAGTAGTTGTAGAAAAGGCACACAGACAGCATCGTTAGGCCCAGTAGGGCTGTTGCTTTCTGTTCTCTCCTTTGTATTGTATTCCTTTGTTTTGTATTCCTTCTCCTCCTCCTCCTATTTAGTTTAACAAAGCGCAAGATAAAAGGGGACCAAATTGAAGTGTTCAAAAATTTCAAAGGATACAGTAACATTGATGCACATAAATATTTTACCATTGATCATTCTAACCTAACAAGAAATAATGTATTCAAGATTATACCCAAACGTTTTAAATCCCACGAGGCCAAACATTTTTTCTTTAATCGTATAGTAAATATATGGAGTAAACTTCCTGCAGAAATTGTGAACAGCAATACTATTGACTCATTCAAAAATAAAATAGACAAATATTTAAAAGCAAATCCCCAACAAGCTCTCTTCTTGTCCGAATAATTACTAAATTCACTAATAAACTCTTATTTTACAGACACCCGTTTTATTATAAATTGCATTAATTTTCAGATAGGCATATAGAGTTCACCGTAGGGTGAACTCTATATTTCATCCTTTCCTATGAAAATTCCATGTCAGTTTTTCCATACTGCACGGTACTTTTCCCAACTATATCCATGCCAGGGCAAGCCTGAGGGAGTGGTGGCTGGGGAGGAGCCTTCTGCTGTGCTGTCCTGTCTCTCTTCCCTGTAGCTAGTTAGAAGTAGTTACCAAACAGCCTTGCAAGAATCAAAAGGTCTGTTGCTGTTTTGCTTTCCTTTGTATTCCTCCTCCTCCTCCTCCTCCTTCCGCCTGTGTGGAGCAGACGTGTTGTGACATGCAGGAGATTTGATTGTCCGAGGACAGCTGGTGGAATTTTGTGGACTAGTTCCGTCTCGCAGGAGAAGGTATTGTCTCCTTGGAACCTCCCTAGGGAATATCACTGCTGCCTTCGAGGACACGACCAAGGACATCTCTATTAACACAATTTATGTCATCCACGCAGGCACAAATGACGTCCAGCTGACCCGATCAGAAGAACTGATGGCGAAATATAAGGAAAGGATTCCCAAGTATAAGACTAAATCAAGTAAGATTATGATTTCAGGCATTTTCCCGAGGATCAACGCGAACGCATGGTTCTACAACATTGCTTTCAGTACAAATAACAGATTAAAGACTCTCTGCCAACGGCATCAGTCGTGTTGCGGCAGCAACACGACCAACGTCGTGAACAATAACGCAATGAGTTCATCCACAAGTTCAGACAAGATCAGAGCTTGTTACTTCAGTGCCCGTATTTTACGAAATAAATTTAATGAGCTGCAAGCTCTTACTTATCTTGAAAACTACGACATCATAGACGTCACGGAAACGTGGATAAATTCATCAAGCAGAGATAACGTGGCCGAGTACTCATTCCCTGGCTACACCATTTTTAGCTGCGAGAGAACTCACTGTACAGGAGACGGTGTTATGTTTTACGTAAAAAGTAATATTCACTCTTGTTTACCGCCAACCTTAACCGTTGCTAATATAGACGTCACTTTCATCCAGATATAAAATAAATCTCATAAAATAACATTAGATCTCGTTATCGTCCTCCAAACCACTCACCCACTACAGACGAAAAACTTTATGATCTTATCGCAGACATTTGCTGCGTTAACAATTGCATAATCAAGGGGGACTTTAATCTTCCAGTCAAAAGGTGGGGTAAACCACTCACGGCTCACGCCGGCCAGCATCTCTATGCGTGTATACTTGAAAGCTCCCTCCAGCAGCACATTATGCATCCGACAAGAGGTAACAATATCCTAGATGTTTTAACAGCTGATGAAGAGTCAATAAAAAAAAGTAAAAATTTGACCAGAACTTAGTTCCAGCGATCATCGTAGCTTACTTTTCACCATAAATTTTGACAAAGCTAAAGTAAGCGAAAGTAAAGGAAAAGTGCCAGACTATCAGCGTGCAAACTTTAAGAGAATTTGCATGCAGCTTGCATCCATAGACTGGAATGAACTGCTGGGAACACCAGACATTAACAAAGCATGGGAAGCATTCGCTAAAAAGTTAAATGAAACCGCGAATTTGTGTGTATCGCTACGAAACAGACGGAAGATAGATAACACCAAACCGAAATAGTGGAATAATGAAATCAGACACTGTCTTCTAAGAAAAAAGCGTACCACAAATACAAATTAACACAGACTAATAATGATAAACTAGAGCACGAGAGATTGCGCAGAAAAACTAAAAAGCTAATCAAATGCGGCAAAAAATCTGTTGAAGCTCAGATCGCGAACTCATGTAAAACGAACCCAAAAGATTTTTACAGCTATGTAAAAACTAAAAAGGTTTTAACATCAACGATTGGTCCACGTAAACAAAACACCCGGACCAAACAAGATATCACCAAGGCTTCGTAAAGAAGCAAGAAATGAGCTCGTGAAACCGCTTACGATTTTATTCAATAAAACTTTACTAGCGGGTAAAGTCCTCCACGAGTGAAAATAAGCAAATATCACGCCAATCTTTAAAGAAGGAAACAAATTTCTCCCAGCCAATTACAGACCGATCAGTCTCACTTCAGTAGTGTGCAAGCTGATGGAAACAATAATCAGAGATAAAATTGTTAAATATTTAGAAGAAAATAAAATCATAAAAGATTCACAACACGGTTTCAGAACCAAGCGTTCCTGCTTAACAAACTTACTAGACTTCTTTTATGAAGTATTTAACGCGTATGACGAGACAAAAGCAGTTGATATTATCTACCTTGATTTCCAGAAAGCTTCTGACATTGTTCCCCTTAAGAGACTCATCAGTAAAGTAAAAGCTCACGGCAATGCCGGAAACACCCTGAAATGACTGAGAGACTGGCTCTCTGACAGAAAACAACGTGTTGTGATTAATGGAAAACAATCAGATTGGTATAAATTAACTAGCGGCGTTCCTCAAGGCTCTGTATTTAGGACCAATACTTTTATAATATACATTAATGATATTGAAGAAGAGATCAATTGCAAAATAAGTAAATTTGCAGACGACACCAAGATAACAAGTAAAGTAACGTCAGTGTCACAATGGCAGAAACTACAGTGTGACCGCAATAAACTAACAAGCTAGGAAGAAATGTTTTTAAATGGCAGATGAGATTCAATATAAAAATGTGTAGTAAAGTTCCACATATCGGAAGCAATAATGTTCAATCGAGATATGTAATGAATAACATGCCACTGTCAAGCGCTGAAAAAGAAAAAGATCTTGGTGTCGTTGTGTCAAAAGACCTAAAGCACAGTCAACACTGCACAGAAATAGTAAAAACGACAAATAAATTAGTAGGGTTCATTGGAAGAACCTTTGAAATTAAATAACTTGCCTTATGTAACTCCCTAGTGCGCCCTCATCTAGAATACTGTGTACAGTTCTGGTCACCATATTACAAAAAAAAAAAAAAAACACTGAAAAACTAGAAAAGATACAACGTAGAGTCTCTGAGATGATTCCAAGATTGCGTAATAAGCCATAAGAGGAACGACTGGAAGAACTAAACCTATTTAGTTTAACAAAGCGCAGGATAAGACGAGACCTAAATGAAGTGTACAATTTTTTTTAAAGAATACAGTAACCTTGATGCAAATAAATAGCTTACCATTGATCATTCTAACCTGACAAGAAATAATGGATTCAAGATTATATCCAAACGTTTTAAATTCCTCGAGCCCAAACATTTTTTTCTTTAATCATACAGTAAATATATGGAATAACCTTCCTGCAAACATCGTGAACAGCAATCCTACTGAATCATTCAAAAAATACAATAGACAAATATTTAAAAGCAAGTCATCAACAAGTTCTCTTCTTTTCCGAATAATTACTAAATTCACACTTAAACTCTTTTAAAGACACCAGTTTTACTATAAATTGTGTTAATTTTCAGATAGGCGTATAAAGTTCACGGTAGGGTGAATAGTACAACTTCCTTTCATCCTTTCCTGTGAAAATTCCAAATCAGTGTTTTCCATACTGCGTAGTACTTTTTACAAACTATTTTCATACCAGCGCAAGCTGGAGGGAGTGGTGGGTAGGGAGGAGCCTTCTGTTATGCTGTCCTGTCTTTCTTCCCTGTAGCTAGTTAGAAGTAGTTACCAAACAGCCTTGCAAGGACCAATAGGTTTGTTGCTGTTTGGCTTTCCTTTGGATTCCTTTGTATTCCTCCTCCTCCTCTTCCTCCTCCTCCTTCTCCTCCTCCTCCTCCTCCTTCTTTCTCCTTCTCCTCCTTCTCCTATTACTCCTTCTCCTCCTCTTCCTCCTCCTCATCCTCCTCCTTCTCCTCCTCCTCCTCCCCTTTCTCCTTTTCATCAATAAACAGCCTAATAAGGACCTCAGGATCTGTTGTTGTTTGTCTTCCTTTGTATTCCTCCTTCTCCTCCTCCTCTTCCTCCTTCTCATCCTCCTCCTACTCCTTCTTCTCCTCCTCCTTCTCATCATCAACATCCTCTTTCTCCTCCTGTTTCATCTTACTCTTTGTTTTTTTTTTTCATCGTCTCCATCACCACCTTTATCATCACCTTCACCACCACCATCACCACTATCATCCTCACCATCACCACCACCATTACCCTCACCATCACCATCATTAACATATTCACCATCACCATCAGGCTTAGTATAGTTATACACTTGTATATGTGTATATGCAAATGCATGGTTTGACTATATTTAGATATAAGTACATATTTGTAACATTTTTCTTTAATGCAGCATTTTTTTTTTTTTGAGTTCTTAGGTGTCTGTGATAAGTATTCTATATGTATTAGTATTTTTAATTATAATTTCTTGTAAGTCTCATAATGAGTAATTAAAAAAACAAATTTTGAACAGGATTAGGGTACACTCTTCATAAGTGGTAGTCCAACATTCAGTTAATACGGTGTAAGGAGGTGTACTGGTACTTTATACACCAAAAACTTATCTACCTGTTCTCTTTTCATATCAGTCACAACTTACACATATATATATATATATATATATATATATATATATATATATATATATATATATATATATATATATATATATATATATATATATATATATATATATATATAATTGTTTGTGGTAAATCACTGCAGAAAACTCATATTATCAATTCCAATATGATGAAAGTATTAAACTATTATCATTAATTTTGTTAGAAAATTAGTGCATATTTCAGTGCATATTTTACCATATTCTAGTGCATATTTGAATGCATATTTAGTTCATCTTAAGTGCACAATTATCCTAAGACTAATCATCACCACCATCGTCATCATCCCCAGCATCACCATTATATTCATTATCATCATCATCACCACCACCATATTCACCGCTACTCCCACAACCACCATCATCATTATCAGTCATCACCATCATCTTTACCATCCTCACAATTACGGACACAATTATGTTCTATAATCAAAGTTAACAAACATTCCACTACAACAACTACAACACTGTTGTATCTGTTAATGAATGGTTAGGCTTTAGTTCAGTTTTGTTGATGGTGACAATAACAATGCATTGATGATTGTTGTGATGGCGGCAGTGATGGTTAATTGTAATAACTGTGATAACAGTTATGAAAAGAATGACAGTAGCAATGATAATGGTATGTGTGTGTGTGTGTGTGTGTGTGTGTGTGCAGGTACTAACTCAACAAGCAAACACACACACACACACACACACACACACACACACACACACACACACACACAGAGAGAGAGACCCACCTGGGCGTGGTACGCAGCAGGAAGTCATGGAGAATGGCTTGGTCCGGATGCATGTATTGGTGGCGCAAGGACAGCTCAGTGTACTTGTGGTGTTCAAAGATGAGCCCCTGTACGTCTGATTCCTTCCTACTTAGTTGTATCATTACCCTCTTGGAGGGGATGAGGGGAAGGAGGGCCCTAGCACTGGTGATGGTGCTGTCTGTTATTGTTACCAGTTCCCTCTCATCACTTATAATGTGTCTGACAACACAATCCAAGGCAATGCTGTTTGCTTCAGTGTCCTCCAGCATGGACAGCCAATCATTACAACGCCCAATCCCACTCTCTGCCAACAGGTCCACCACCTCCTGTGTGTGTAGAGTTACTATGATTAGCACAGCCACCACCACCACCACCACCATCACCCGTGTGTGTGTAGAGTTACTATGATTAGTGCATCCACCATCACCACCACCACCACCACCACCAGCGCCTCCTGTGTGTATAGAGTTACTATGATTAGTACACCCACCACCACCACCACCACCACCACCCCTTCCTGTGTGTGCAGAGTTACTATGATTAGTGCATCCAACACCACTACCACCACCACTACCACCACCACCACCACCATCACCACCACCTTCACGACCACCACCACCACCTCCTCCTGTGTGTGTAGAGTTATTATGATTAGTACAGACACCACCATCACCACGACCACCACCACCACCACGACCACCACCACCACCACTACCATCACCACCAACTTCACCACCACCACCTCCACCTCCTGTGTGTGTGTGTGTGTGTGTGTGTGTAGAGTCACTACAATAATTTCTTGTACTATTTTTGCTAATGACTAGTAAGGATGAAAATTGAGCTTGACAGTGGTGGAGGTTCCCCTGAGACAGCTGGAAGGATACAATATGAGGAAAAGAAAATGAATGGTCAACTTACTTGTATGGCTGGACCACAAAGTGGTGTTTGTGGGAGGCAGAGGAGGCCTGCCACGTGCAGGAGCAGGCTCCTCAAGTTCAGGAGCTGTTGTGGCAGCGGGAAGTGAAGCATGCGTCGTATGTCTGAAGCATGAAGTGGTGTTTTTCGGTGACAGAAAAAACATAACACGTTCCGGAGCAGGTTCTTTGAGTTCCGGAACTGTTGGCGCGACGAATCGTAAAGCATGCGTCGTATGTCTCTTGAGTGTGAGCTCTTCAGCAGCTTCTGGACGATTCCTGATGCACCGTAGAATTCTTGCAGGCTTTTGTGTGGGGCTGCGTACTTCTGATGATGCCCCTGCCTGTCATTGATATCTTCAAGATTGAAGAATGATGGTATCACTTCTTGGCTGGGCAGTCCTTTCCGGCGACAAGATATCCTCAGACTCCGCGCTTCCTCTTCCGACAGAGTGACTCGGTCTTGCAGGAGAGCTTGTAGAGCCACGTCGTACATGTCCTCCAGCACCTTGTAGATGTGATCTTCGAGGGTCTGTATGTCTTGTGGATGATCTGTGAGTCTGGCCTGCAGTTTTTGTATGCACCAGTCTCGTAGGGTGACGTACATACTGGTCTGAGTGGTGGTGATCTTGATGTTGTTGGGATCCATATAAAACAGCGTTGCTACAAAATTGAGGTTCAAGGGGAGGCCGAGGTAATCCCTCCATCCTAGATGACTCATGAGGTACTGAAGCTTCCCAGGGTCCTTCTTTCCATTGTCTGGAAAGCTGTCGTAATGCTTCATAACGAAAAGAGTTCTTTGTTCTTGGCTGACGCTTTTCATCTCCATGTTCCACACCTCATAGCCAGCAGGTACTTTGTTCAGGAAGTGTTGCACTGTTTCTGGTCGCGATGTGCAGACGAGTGTGAAGTCTGGCGAGTATTTCGAGATGTTAAGGATGTCTGTCACAAGGCTTTCTGATCGACTGCCAGGCGACAATTCGTCCAGGCCGTCAATCAGAAAGAGAACCTTACATTGCTGTAAGCGGGTGATGAGGTCTTCCTCCATCACAGTAAAATGGTTCGGGAGGATCTGTTTGAGGAAGTCCTGGAGGGACGGGCCGTCCTTCTCGCGGCACAGGACACGCAGCACGATGTCATATTCATGCAGGTGTCTGATATTACAGGCATCGGGGTCCTGAAGCCACTCTGAGAGAAGGAAGGTGAGCAGGGTCGTTTTGCCGCTTCCTGCCACGCCCCTGATCAGGATAAGCTGTGGCTTGGCGCCGTGCGTAGGCGGTGCGGCCGATGAGGATGTGGACGGCTGTGGATTCTGTCGTTCACGGCGCGTCACCGTCAGCATGTCGTAAGTGTCGATGTCTCGTCTCTGTTGGACATGTCCTCTTTCTTCCATGAGAGACATCCCGCAGAAGATGTCCCTTATGTGATGGTGGTATTTTGGAGAGCTGGTAAGGAAGGACAGAGGATCAAAGGTTTGCAGTTTATCATAAAATGTTTTGAGGTGGGCCTGACTTTCCCTCATGAATTCTTGGCGCATGGCACTTGAATAATATATTAAAATCTCTTTCTCCAGTCCCGATTTTCTCAATTTATCAATGATCTGCCGGGTGTTGTCTTGCATGGATGTCAGTTCTGCGTCAGGAATACAGTATCTGGTCTTGGCTGCGACGAGGACTCTGATAAAGAGGTTTTCCAGCTCATTGACTTTGTCCTGGTACTCTGCCTCGCTGAAATCTCTCACTTCATGAAAGAGTTTATTCCGCTCATTCTTGATTTTTGTTAGCATACCCTCCAGTGTCTTCGAGTCATGCCATTTGGGATCTTTACTTTCGGCCACATCTTCGCATGTCAGCTTTATTACTTTGTACAGTAAAGTCACATCGAAGTTGTCCCATAAAGGGAACTCCTGTATTTGGCAGTGGTCGGTGTGGTTTAGTGCTCCTTTCTTTTCCTTTTTATTCATTTTGCCATAGTTGGCTGATGATTCTTGAGGGAGGTTGCTGAGGTAGTCAATGAGCGACACGCCCGGTAGCGTGGTGGGGGCGTTCAGAGCGCCACGCTTCAACACGAAGGTCAATACGTCCTTGCCTGCGTTTTCCATGAGGCAGACGAGCTTAATGCGATGGACGTGAACTGTCGGAGCGGCAGCCATGATGGAGGGTTTGGGACGACAATTCCTCTCGCCAGCAACCTGCAAAAAGATTTCCCGAGTGAGGAGCAAGGCAGGAGAGACGTGGCATACAAGGCTCAGTGTGGGAAGAAGGGAGTTGAGCCTTGAAGTGGCCGGCCGGAGCACCGGGATGTGGGGACGAGACAAAGAGGTAGATGGGAGTAAGAGACACTGACACACAGCATGGCACGTGTGTTATGAGCGAAGCATTTAACAAGACAACAGGAGGCAAGACTGCGCGCGCGTGTGTGTGTGTGTGTGTGTGTGTGTGTGTGTGTGTGTGTGTGTGTGTGTGTGTGTGTCTTCGTGCGTGCGTGTGTGTGTGTGTGTGTGTGTGTGTGTGTGTGTGTGTGTGTGTGTGTGTGTGTGTGTGTGTGTGTGTGTGTGTGTGTGTGTGTGTGTGTGTGTGTGTGTGTGTGTGTGTGTGTGTGTGTGTGTGTGTGTGTGTGTGTGTGTGTGTGTGTGTGTGTGTGTGTGTGTGTGTGTGTGTGTGTGTGTGTGTGTGCAAGAAAGTAATTAAGTAAGCAAGTAAAGTAAACATCTATTGCTCACCACAATACAAAGTATTTCAAGGTGCACATGCAAGACACACACACATGCCAGCCACGGTGCGTCGAGCCGACATTCTCTGACAGTTTGTTGTTCTGTATATCAGAGGGTGTGAGTGGAAGCAAATTAAACTGTATAACAAGGTAATAACAGGTGCGGAAGCTTGGTGAAGGGGCTGGGATTTTTGGTCATAACAATACAGAGAGAGAGAGAGAGAGAGAAGGGATCCCCCAAAAAATGTACTCACCGTTTGACTCGCTATAACTCACTGGTTGTTTTCTTTTTTTTTTTTTTTTCAGAATCATTTGGCCAAAAATAATAATAGCAGAAGTACGACTAAGCTTTTAAGATAGGAAATTTGTCATAATGTGTTATTGGAAGCACGAAAATGTCAGAGAAGACAATTCAGAAGACAGTTTGACAGAGATCCACCAATGTGACGCGCCATTGCTCGCATCAGAGATAACTTTGTAGCAGATAGAACTGTTCACGACATTCATAAGCATGTGTGTGTAATAGAAATAGTAGTAGTAGTAGTACTAGTAGTAGTAGTAGTAGTAGTAGTAGTACTAGTAGTAATAGTAGTTGTTGTAGTGGTAGTAATAGTAGTAGTAACAGTAGTAGTAGTAGCAGTAGTAGTAGTAGTAGTAGTTGTAGGAGTAGTAGTAGTAGTAGTAATAGTGGCAGTAGTGGTAGTAGTGTATCAGTCTTAACAATTATTACTATTATTTATATGTACATTCATCATTGATATATCCATCCCACATGCGATGTGTTCGTATATTCATCCCACATGTGCCATGGCCAGCCAGGTTAGGTGATCTTGTTCACTCTCTCGGTGATTCATATGAGGTATTTTTCACCTTAGGTGGGAAGTTCAAAGCCATATACTGCTTTCAATAGCTCCTCTGACCAATTAATTCTTCAAACGCATGGCTCAAGGTCCATGTAACTCGCCGTTAACGTTTCAGAGATTGATGAATTCTGTACTCTCAGGCCTTATCAGTAAAAGTGTATTCTGCTTCTTTCATGACGTTATCATTGCATCTAAGTCTCTACAGAATCATTTTCACACACTGTCTCGTTCTGTCACGCTTTCAAGTTGCTGGCTTAAAGATCAAACTCAGTAAATGCTTGTTTCTGCAACAGGAAGTCAAATTTCTTGGTCACAAAGTCAACAGAGATGGTATTCACATTTTAAATGATCAGATAAATTCTGTTAAAAATTTCCCTATTCATACTAATATCGATCAGATCACGCAATTCATCGGTCTTGCTGGATTTTATTATCAGTTCATCAAAAATTTCAGCCTTATCGCTCAACCTCTCACTCATTTGTTCAAGAAAAAATGTTGCATTCATCTGGTCTGAAAAGGAACAATATGCCTTTGATCTTCTCAAAACTGCCTTGCGTCAAGCACCAGTCCTTGCTTTTCCAAATTTCGAGAAAGATTTCATCTTATACGCTGACGCTTCTGTCTTTCGAATTGGTGCTGTTCTTATGCAGAAAGATTCATTTGGTAAACATCGTGTATTAGCGTACGCTATCAGACTTTTCAACAAGTCAGAGCAAAATTATGACGTCACAAAGCGTGAAAGCCTCGCCGTGATCTGGGCGCTACCTCATTTCCATGAACTCATCTTAGGCTATAGAATTCATGTCCACACTGATCATTATGCTGTCACAGAGACCTTCAATGGCAACAACTTCACAGGTCAGTTTGAGCGCTGGCATCTCACGATTCAAGAATTTAATCCTACATTTTCATATAATCCTGGTAAGGCAAACTCGGTGGCAGACGCACTATCACGCAGTGTTGCTGCTATCTCCGCCATGAGAGAGAATCCCGCCATGCAAGCCATCTATGAAATAAAGAAACATCAACATTCAGACGCCTTCTGTTCTAGTGTTGCTTATTACCTCGAATCTGGTGATAAGACAAATCTCCCTAAGCTGCAAGTGAGTGATGATACGTTTTTCATGTAAGACGGTCTCTTGTATAAGTCGAGTGATGTCTCTACTGGCGATTCCAGTGAGTGTTTATCTTAGATCGTGATAACTCAGTCGTTAGTGAGTGCTATACTTCACCAAGTTCACGACTCACCCCACGCAGGACATCTAGGTCGGGACAGATGCCCTGCACAAGCAAAACGCTAACATTTCAGATCGACTATTAGAAAGGATATCTCCGTCTACTTCACACCGTCCATCACTCGCTCACTACGCTTATTAGATCCATCGTTCTTTGGGCCATACCATGCAATCGAATCTCTCCATGGCCACAAGGTAAAAATTCTAGATCTCAAAACCTTAGTAGAACAGATCGTCCATGTCGATCATTTGAAGCGTGTGAACAGGGGATTTGATGATGAGTGTGCACATCAGATATCATTAAGTTCCGTTTTTACAGATCCCACGAGCAACTCAAGCTTAATTACACACAAACATTCTTCTTACAGACTGAAACTTCATTCCCATTCCAAGGTTTAATCATGCAGTTTCAGTATCCTGTATATATGTGTATATTTATCTTACTGCTATGTATTGTTTATGTATTATATTATCTTATCATTATTAAGGTCATCGTTCCATACTCTCTTTCTCTCTCTGATGTCATGTATTATCTGTTAATTGCACAGATCTTACTGCTCTCTTTATTGTTATGGCCAAATGCGAGAACGCATTTTTCGTGGGGGAAGCCAACAGTATCAGTCTTAACAATTATTACTATTATTTTGGGTACATTCATCATTCATATATTTATCCCACAAGCTATGTGTTCATATATTCATCCCACGTGTGCCATAGCCAGCTAGTCTATGCTATTTTTCCTCCTTTACTTCTCAAGGGAATTTCATACCCATTTCTAGTCATTAGGGAAAACACTTGCGCTCGCTTCTGAGTCTTCCCTTCCTGGTCATTGGCTAAAACAACGAGCTATCCCATTGGCTCCTCCACCTTATTTCCTGGCATTTAATTGGTTATTTTTTTTCATCCGAAAACCTAAAACGTGATCCACTTAGCTCAGATAAATATAGCCCGCATGGCAGTCTCACTCTGAGTCCAGTCAGCCCCTGTCCGAGAGTCAGTTACGA
This sequence comes from Scylla paramamosain, assembly GCF_035594125.1. NCBI lineage: Eukaryota > Metazoa > Arthropoda > Malacostraca > Decapoda > Portunidae > Scylla > Scylla paramamosain. The sequence goes on from NC_087183.1 coordinate 1,425,232, forward strand.
GGGTATCAGTTCCGCACCGCACCAACATTCACCTTCTTGTCCAACAACGTGTTTCTTAAGTTCAACCAGCATGGCCGAGTCAGGTGTTTGTTTTGGTTAGAGATACAGCATTACTATCGCCAGGACACTCGATTTGCCAATTTTTTTTATTAAAATTGCCGTTTCCATAAACTAGGAAGGAGATCTATATAATTTGGACTTTTGACTGTCACAGACATGTTGCCTTTATGTTTACTGTCGTCTACATTAAGACGTTTCCAATCAAGAGTGTATTCATTTGGAAATCTTAAGATGACCAAATAAATCTAAATGCCGATTCACTAGAAAATCAACTTATATACATTTCTTCATGAAAAGAGTTTGATTTTATTTGTATTACTACTTAGAAGGAATTACGTAGAAAAATATACTATATAAGCCCATTGCATCTTCATGTAAATAGAATAACACTGTAGGTATATCTGATATTGCTTATATGTGAAAGAAGAGTTTGTGTCTGTGCTGCCACCTGGTGACAACCACTACTTCTGAAAACTCCCAATTGGTGCAACACCCTACTTATATTCCTGACCATCTTTGAGATACTTCCAACATTCTTAACCTTTTCATAACCTCTAATCTTTCTCCATATGCTGTTATCCTCTCTTCTCTGTTGGGCTCCTCCGATCACAATCTAATATCTGTGTCTTGTCTTATTGCTCCAATCCCACCTGAGGATCCCCCTAAACAGAGGTACCTCTGGCGTTTGGTCTCTGTTAGTTGAGAGGACTTGAGGAGGTATTTTGCTGATTTTCCCTGGAATGACTGCTGCTTTCATGACAGAAACCCGTCTGGCATGGAGACATACATTCCTCACTCTTTTTCTAGACCTTCTAAACCTTGGTATGACACAGCCTGTTCTCGTGCTATACATGATAGAGAGGTAGCCCAGAATAGGTACTTGAGCATTCCATCACCAGAATCTCATGCACTTTATATTTCTGCTCGGAACCATGCCAAGTCCGTTCTCCAACTAGCCAAAAACTCCTTCATTAATAATAAGTGTCAAAATCTTTCAAGACCTAACTACCCTCGTGATTTCTGGCATCTAGCCAAAAACATCTCCAATAATTTTGTTTCTTCTTGTTTCCTTCCTTTATGTCAACCACATGGCACCACTGCTATCACATCTATCTCTAAAGCTAAACTCTTTGCTCAAACCGTTGCAAAAAACTCTACCTTAAATGAATCAGGCCTCATTTCTCCCTCTCCTCCACCCTCGGACTACTTCATGCTACCTATTAAAATTCTTTGCAGTGATGTTTTGCATGCCCTCGCAGGCCTAAACCCTCGGAAGACTTATGTATGGACCTGATGGGGTCCCTCCTATTGTTCTCCGAAACTGCGCCTCCGTGCTTGCACCTTGCCTAGTCAAACTCTTTCAACTCTGTCTGTTAACATCTACCTTTCCTTCTTGATAGAAGTTTGCCTACATTCAGCCTGTTCCTTAAAAGGGTGATCGTTCTAATCCTTCAAATTACCGTCCTAATGCTTTAATTTCCTGCCTATCTAAAGTTTTTAAATGTATCCTCAACAGGAAAATTCTTATACATCATTCACTTCACAACGTTCTATCTGATCGCCAGTATGGGTTCCGTCAAGGCGGTCTACTGATGATCTTTTGGCTTTCCTTAATGAGTCTTGGTTATCCTCTTTTAGAGATTTTGGTGAAACTTTTCCTGTTGCCTTCGAGAAATCAAAAGCATTTGATAAAGTCTGGCACAAAGCTTTGATTTCCAAACTACCCTCTTATGGCTTCTATCCTTTTCTCTGTAACTTCATCTCAAGTTTCCTTTCTGAACGTTCTATTGGTGCTGTAGTAGACGGTCACTGGTCTTCTCCTAAATCTATTAACAGCGGTATTCCTTGGGATTCTGTCCTGTCACCAACTCTCTCCTGTTATTCATCAATGATCTTCCATACCAAAGTTTTTCTTGTATCCACTCGTACGCTGATAGATAGATGGGATAGATGGGAAGGTATTAGGCTGGATAGGGTCATGGCTTAGTGACAGGCGACAGAGAGTGGTAATAAACGGCTCGAAATCCGAGTGGGGTCATGTAATTAGTGGGTTGCCACAGGGATCAGTATTAGGGCCATTATTATTTCTAATGTATATCAATGACTTGGATAGTGGAATTAGTAGTGGTGTTAGTAAATTTGCGGATGACACAAAGATAGGTAGATTAATTAGGTCAGAATCGGATGCCATCGCCTTGCAGGCAGACTTAGATAGAATGAATGAATGGACGGATAGATGGCAAATGCAATTTAATATCAATAAATGCAAAGTGCTTAGCGTAGGTAGAGGAAACCCACACAATAGGTACACATTAGACAATCAAACTCTGGTAGGTACAGGGTACCAGAAAGATTTAGGAGTTATAGTTAGCTCTGAACTCCGTCTAGGGAAACAATGCATAGAAGCCAGAAACAAGGCAAATAGGGTACTAGGATTCATTTTTAAGAGTGTTAAAAGTAGAAGGCCGGAAGTAATATTAAAGTTATACTTGGCGCTGGTCAGACCTCATCTAGACTACGCGGTGCAGTTCTGGTCCCCACATTACAGGAAAGATATAGGTCTATTAGAATCAGTACAGAGGAGAATGACTAAAAGGATACAGGGGATGAGGAGTATCCCTTACGAGGCGAGGTTGATGCTGTTAAATTTACATTCTTTAGAGAGACGTAGGTTAAGAGGGGACCTGATAGAAGTCCTTAAGTGGTATAAGGGTTATAACAAGGGAGATGTAAGCAAAATTCTTAGGATCAGCAACCAGGGTAGAACAAGAAATAACGAGTTCAAGCTTGAAAAATTTAGGTTTAGGAAGGAGATAGGAAAAAATTGGTTCTTAAATAGAGTGGTAGATGAGTGGAACGGACTCAGTAATCATGTAGTTAGTGCTAGGACACTAGATAGCTTTAAGAGAAGATTAGACAAGTTTATGGATGGGGATAGTAGATGGAAATAGGTAGGTGTGTTTCATACAGGGACTGCCACGTGTAAGCCTGGTCGCTTCTTGCAGCTTCCCTTATTTCTTATGCTGATGATACCACCCTGCACTTTTCCACGTCTTTTCAAAGACGTCCAACCCTTCAGGAAGTAAACAACTCACGCAGGGAAGCCGCAAAACTCCTGACTTCTGATCTCTCTAAAATTTCTGATTGGGACAGAGCAAACTTGGTATTGTTCAGTGCCTCAAAAAAATCAATTCGTCCATCTATCAACTCGACACGACTTTCCAGACAATTATCCCCTCTTCTTCAGTGACCCTCAACTGTCCCCCTCTTCTACACTGAACATCCTCGGTCTGTCCTTTTCTTATAATCTAAACTGGACACCTTACATCTCATCTCTAGCTAAAACAGCTTCTCTGAAGTCATTAGTCCTCAGACGTCTCCACCAGTTTTCCTTACCCCTCCAGCTGCTAACTCTGTACATGGGCCTTATCCGTCCATGTATAGAACATGCTTCACATGTCTGGTGGGTTTCATTCATACCGATCTTTTAGACAGGGTGGGATCAAAAGCTTTTCGTCTCATCAACTACTCTCCTCTAATTGACTGTCTTCAGTATCTTTCTCATCGCCGCAATGTTGCATCTCTAGCTATCTTCTACCGCTATTTTCATGCTAACTGCTCTTCTGATCTTGCTAAAAACATGCCTCCCTTCCTCCCGTGGCGTCACTGTACAAGACATTCTTTTTTTTCTCTCATCCCTTTTCTTTCCACCTCTCTAATGCAAGAGTTAACCAGTATTCCCAGTCATTCATCCCTTTCTCTGGTAAACTCTGGAACTCACTACCTGCTTCTGTATTTCCACCTTCCTATGACTTGAATTCCTTCAAGAGGGAGGTTTTAAGACACTTATTCTTCAATTTTTGACTACCGCTTTGGACCCTATTGAGGGACCGGCATCTCAGTAAGATTTTTATTTTTTTTTTAGATTTTGTACCCCTTGGCCGGTGTCCCTCTTATGATATATATATATATATATACGAGTATATATATATATATATATATATATATATATATATATATATATATATATATATATATATATATATATATATATATATATATATATATATATATATATATATATATATATATATATATATATATATATATATATATATATATATATATATATATATATATATATATATATATATATATATATATATATATATATATATATATATATATATATATATATATATATATATATATATATATATATATATATATATATATATATATATATATATATATATATATATATATATATATATATATATATATATATATATATATATATATATATATATATATATATATATATATATATATATATATATATATATATATATATATATATATATATATATATATATATATATATATATATATATATATATATATCCAACGTGTGCCCATGGCCAGCCAGTATATTCTATTTTTAACCTTTCCCCTCCTTTTCTACCTCTCAAGGGAACTCACACCTTCCTTCAAGTCCTAAGGGAAAACACGTGCAGCCTTCCTTGTCTTCCTCCTTGGTCATTGGCTTAAATAACGACCTCTAACATTGATTCCTTCACCCTATTTCCTTGCATCTCATTGGTCATTCTTCATCCCTGAATTTGTAATCGTGATCCACTTAGCTCACATAAATATATAAATATAGTCCACATGCATAGCTAGAGTCATTCCCCGTCCAAGAGTCCAGTCACAGAGTCACAGTCAGTCAGTCCTTCGAGAGAGTTCACATCAGTCTGCTCAGTAATCATCAGTTTACGAGCAACAGTTCATATCACTTTTAGAGAGAGAACGATCATTCGTCACGTCTGTAATCATCTGTGTCTCATCTCGTTTCAAGTGTGTACATTCTCTACATTATTAAATCAAGTAGAACTCTCATCATTTATGTTTTTTTACTCGCACACATCTACAATATCAACTTATTACCCACGACCTCCACGCTACCAACAATACTAAGCTCACTACCCGGTCCTCAACACTACCAACACACCAAACTCCTCATCGGATCCAGCAGTGGCAAACTGCTGGGACAAGTATCTCATCTAAAATAAACAGTGGCGGCAATGGGTGGCCAAGACACTCTTCACTTTTCATTCTATCAGAACAAGCCTTAGCAGAAAAACTTTTCGATACAAGTGGTAATCGCACAATCTTAGAACACTACTACCACTATTACTACTAGTAGTATTGCTACTACTGCTACTACTGTTAATATCACTGCGACTACTGCGAGTACTACTACTACTACTACTACTACTACTACTACTACTACTACTACTACTACTACTACTACTACTGCTACTACTACTACTACTACCAGTCTACTACTAGTCGCCAGTTTTCATGCTTTCATGTTGTAATTAGAGAAAACCTTAGAAAGGAAAAAACATTTGCCTGTGTGGCAGTTTCGGCCTGACACACTGAGGCAGAGACAGATATGTACACAGCGTGAATACAGTGTGTGTAATACAATGCCAATAAACACTTGCTTACCTCCTTGCTGACACACACACACACACACACACACACACACACACACACACACACACACACACACACACACACACATACTGATGCTCACACACACACACACACACACACACACACACACACACACACATAGAACATAAGAACATAAGAAATAAGGGAAGCTGCAAGAAGCGACCAGGCTTACACGTGGCAGTCCCTGTATGAAACACTCCTACCTATTTCCATCTGTTATCCCCATCCATAAACTTGTCTAATCTTCTCTTAAAGCTCTCTAGTGTCCTAGCACTAACTACATGATTACTGAGTCCGTTCCACTCATCTACCACTCTATTCGAGAACCAATTTTTTCCTATCTCCTTCCTAAACCTAAATTTTTCAAGCTTGAACCCGTTATTTCTTGTTCTACCCTGGTTGCTGATCCTAAGAATTTTGCTTACATCTCCCTTGTTATAACCCTTATACCACTTAAAGACTTCTATCAGGTCCCCTCTTAACCTACGTCTCTCTAGAGAATGTAAATTTAACCGCTTCAACCTCGCTTCGTAAGGAATACTCCTCATCCCCTGTATCCTTTTAGTCATTCTCCTCTGTACTGATTCTAATAGACCTATATCTTTCCTGTAATGTGGGGACCAGAACTGCACAGCGTAGTCTAGATGAGGTCTGACCAGCGCCAAGTATAACTTTAATATCACTTCCGGCCTTCTACTTTTAACACTCCTAAAAATGAATCCTAGTACACTATTTGCCTTGTTTCTGGCTTCTATGCATTGTTTCCCTAGACGGAGTTCAGAGCTAACTATAACTCCTAAATCTTTCTCGTACCCTGTACCTACCAGAGTTTGGGTGTTTAATGTGTACCTATTGTGTGGGTTTCCTCTACCTACGCTAAGCACTTTGCATTTATTGATATTAAATTGCATTTGCCATCTATCCGTCCATTCATTCATTCTATCTAAGTCTGTCTGCAAGGCGATGGCATCCGCTTCTGACCTAATTAATCTACCTATCTTTGTGTCATCCGCAAATTTACTAACATCGCTACTAATTCCACTATCCAAGTCATTGATATATATTAGAAATAATAATGGCCCTAATACTGATCCCTGTGGCACCCCACTAATGACATGACCCCACTCGGATTTCGAGCCGTTTATTAGCACTCTCTGTCGCCTGTTACCAAGCCATGACCCTATCCAACCTAACACCTTCCCATCTATCCCGTGCGCCCTAACCTTTCTCAGGAGCCTTTGATGGGGCACCTTGTCGAATGCTTTACTAAAGTCCAGATATAAGATATCATAACTATCACCATTATCTACTGCCTCGTACACCTTACTGTAAAAACTTAACAAGTTTGTCAGGCAAGACTTCCCCTTCGTGAAGCCATGCTGTGACTGATTTATCAAGTTATGTTTGTCTAAATGTTCCCTAATGTTCCTGGCTATTATTGATTCTAACATTTTACCTACAACTGAAGTTAAGCTGACAGGTCTATAATTAGACGCTAAAGTTTTATCCCCTTTCTTAAAGATGGGTACTACATTAGCCTGCCTCCACATTTCTGGTACCTCACCCGACTCCAGTGATTTCCTAAAGACAGAAACTAACGGCTCACTAATAATCTTTTTACATTCCTTCAGTACTCTGGGATATATTTCATCAGGTCCTGGTGACTTGAACTTTTTTAGCCTATCTATCTCCTGCTCCACTATCTCCCTAGTTATGGAAATATCCGTCAGCTTCTCATACTCATCTGCTCTAAACACCTGTTCACTATCTGGCATATCCTGCATGTTTTCCTGAGTGAAGACAGTTAAAAAATAATCATTCAGAAGTTTACTAATCTTCTCCCCAGAACTAACCAGCTCCCCATCTGCTGCCTTTAATGGACCTACAGTATCCTTATTTTTCGTCCTGTATACCTGATAAAATCCCTTGGGGTCCGTCTTCGCCTGGCTGGCTACCTTTAATTCATAATTGTCCTTAGCTTTCCTCGTTAACTTCCTGACTGTTCTAACTAATTCATTATACTGTGTCCTTAAAACTTCCTCACCTGCCCTTAATCTTTTACTTCTCTTACGCCCTATATAATGCTTTAACCTAGCAGTCATCCATTTAGGGTCATTTTTTTGTGATCTTATTGTTTTATACGGGATATTTGCTAATTGACCTGTATGAACTTTATCTGCGAAATATTTATACAATTCATCTACATTTACTTCACCTAAACCCCTCATCTCGTTCCCTACCATCCTCTCCCCTCCCTCATCAACTCGCCTCGACCTTACCTCTCTCATTTCAGCATGACCTGACATTCCAACATACTCACGCCTATCTCCCCCCTTCCTCTTTCCTCCTCCCTTCTGGAGCCTCACCTCACCTCCCTCATCCTGCCTTATCTCTCTGAACTCCGTCCCTGACCTGACCTCACCCTGCATCCCTTGCCAGTCCACTCCTTGGAGGTACCTTTTTAATTCTTCAAAATCTGCTCTCCTAAAGTCAGGTATTTTACTAGTGTTTTTATTTCTAACAGTTTCTTCCCATTCTAGATTGTACCTAATTTCCCTATGGTCACTGTTACCTAGCTGTCCTCCAACCTCTACCTGCGTGACTGCTTCCTCCCTGTTAGTAAGAATTAAATCTAGAATATTATTCTCCCTTGTGGGTTCTACGACTACCTGTTTTAAAAAATTATCCTGAATTACCTTAAGGAATTCCTCTGCTTCCTTGTTACCCACAATCAGACTCCAGTCGATATTCCTAAAATTAAAATCTCCTACCACACATACCTGACTGTACCTGCCTGCTCTATTTAATTCCTGCCACAGTGAGGTGTTAATTTCCTCTGTACTGGTCGGTGGTCTGTAAACTACCCCTAGTACTACTGACTGCGATCCTTCCTTAATATCTACCCATATCGACTCTGCTTTGTTATCTGTTTTAATTCTATTGTTCATACAGCACTGTAATGTGTCCCTAACGTATAACGCGACACCTCCTCCTCTCCTGTTTTCTCTATCTTTATAGAACATTGTATACCCATCTATCTTAACCTCTGGATTAAATACTTTTCCTGACATATCTAACCAAGTTTCAGTTAAAGCAATGATATCAAATTTCTCTACACTCGCTATTCCTCTAAGCAAGTCTATTTTATTCAGAATACTTCTACAATTTGTGTAGTAAACACTTAAGCTATTTCTCACCATCCCTAAGCTAGCTTCCTTTCTAGATTTAACTAATTTGCCCCTTGCCTTCTCCTCACTACCCCTTCTTCCCTCCCGACTAACGAAAAAAGTGCTGGAGTGCAGTTACCTCCCGCTCGAGTGTTTCGGCCAAAACACACACACACACACACACACACACACACACACACACACACACACACACACACACACACACACACACACTTATGGGGTACTTCAATCGCAAGAGAGGTATCGTTGAAAAAATTTGTCAACCGAAGGGAGTGAATTATCATGGGGAAATAAATTACTACAATTGGTTAAGGGGAACTTTCTTACGCAGTGGGCGTATGACTCTACAAGTCTTCAGGAGAATGAAGAGCCCACAAGACTGGATCTGGCATTTATCAAGGAGTCTGAAATTGTGGAGGATATGAAATACCAATGCCCATTAGGAAAAAGTTATCATATGTTAACTGAGTTCAAGCTGGAGGTAGAAGGCATAGAGGAAGTAGAAGACCATAAATAATGGCTACTAAACGTTGGTAAAGCAAACTTTGTAGAGCTAAGAAAATATTTTGAAAGAGCTGCTTGGACAGATTTCAGCAATACCAGAGAGACAGAAGATAAATGGAGGTTGCTATTAGGGATATACGAGGAGGGTATAAGAAAATATGTGCCAATAAAACGGGCAAGAAAACAGGCGAGACAAGTGTGGTTCAACAGAAGAAGTGGACTAGCAAAAGCTGAAAGAGGTAAGGCATGAAATAGATGGCGAGAAAGTAGGAGACACAACCAATGGATAATTTATAAAGATAAAAGGAATGCATATGACGACATTTGTATAAAAGAAAGAATGAATTACGAGAAAGATATTGTTGAAAAATGTAAGGACCAACCCAAATTGTTATACGAGTATGGATCTGTAAACGGCAAAACTGGAAAAAAAAAATGAATAAGTAAATTGAAGAGAGATGGTGTGATTTATGAAGATGCGCAACAAATTGCTGAAATAATGAACAACTGTTTCCAGTCATTCCTCACGAGCGAAAGTGAATTTGTGAAGCAAAGGACAGACACAGACGGAGTCCGGATGCACAGTATGGAAGTGTCTGTGGAAGAGGTAAAAAAAAAAATAATGGAAAAACTGGACAAAAGAAAAGCTATGGGGCCAGATGGAGTGTCATACTGGACACTAAAAGAATGCAGTGATCATTTAGCTGACGAGATCCATGTTGTTCTTATGAGCTCCTTTGAAGAGGGTGTAGTTTCCACATACTGTAAATAAGAGCATTGTGCCAATATTTAAGGGTGGAAATGATGAAGATCCATTAAATTACAGACCAGTGTCCCTAGCCAGTGTAGTTGCTAAGACAGATGAAAAGATTATGAAAAAAAGGTGGATGAAGTATCAAGCTGATAACAACATACTGACAAGAAAACAATTTGGTTTTAGAGAGGGAAGATCCAGTACTACAAACCTTATAAGTTTCTACTCAAGAGTAATAGACACTGTACAAGAAAGAGATGGATGGGTAGACTGCATTTATTTAGACCTAAAAAAAAAAGGCATTCGACAAAATGCCACATAAAATATTAATGTGGAAACTAGAAGAAATAGGTGGGCCGAAAAGCGGCATGCTGAGATTGTTCAAAGATTTTTTTAAATAATAGGCAAATGAGGACTTCAGTAAAAAGAAAAATCCTCTAGGAAACGAGTTACTAGCGGTGTGCCACGGGGATCTGTGTTAGCTCCAATCATGTTTGCAATATATATGTATATATATATATATATATATATATATATATATATATATATATATATATATATATATATATATATATATATATATATATATATATATATATATATATATATATATATATATATATATATATATATATATATATATATATATATATATATATATATATATATATATATATATATATATATATATATATATATATATATATATATATATATATATATATATATATATATATATATATATATATATATATATATATATATATGTATATATATATATATATATATATATATATATATATATATATATATATATATATATATATATATATATATATATATATATATATATATATATATATATATATATATATATATATATATATATATATACAGTATATATATATATTTTTTTTTTTTTTTTTTTTTTATGTAGGAAGGACACTGGCCAAGGGAAACAAAAATCCAATAAAAAATATGCCCACTGAAATGCCAGTCCCATAAAAGGGTCAAAGCAGTGGTCAAAAATTGATGAATAAGTGTCTTGAAACCTCCCTCTTGAAGGAATTCAACTCATAGGAAGGTGGAAATACAGAAGCAGACAGGGAGTTCCAGAGTTTACCAGAGAAAGGGATGAATGATTGAGAATACTGGTTAACTCTTGCGTGAGAGAGGTGGACAGAATAGGTGTGAGAGAAAGAAGAAAGTCTTGTGGAACGAGGCCGAGGGAGGAGGGGAGGCATGCAGTTAGCAAGATCAGAAGAGCAGTAAGCATGAAAATAGCGTTAGAAGACAGCTAGATATGCAACATTGCGGCGGTGAGAGAGAGGCTGAAGACAGTCAGTTAGAGGAGAGGAGTTGATGAGACGAAAAGCTTTTGATTCCACTCTGTCTAGAAGAGCAGTATAAGTGGAACTCATACTATATATATATATATATATATATATATATATATATATATATATATATATATATATATATATATATATATATATATATATATATATATATATATATATATATATATATATATATATATATATGATATGGTGGAAGGAAAAGAAAGCTATATGAGTTTGTTTGCTGATGTTGCAAAACTGTTAAAACAGAAAAAAGATGACTGCATGACCCTACAACAATATCTGGAAAGGATACGGGATTAGTCTCGTAAATGGGAAATGGAATTTAACATAAAGAAATGCAGTGTCGTAGAATTTAGGAAGACCAAGAGGCATATACACAATGGGAAATGAATGTATCAAAAAGGAAACAAAAGAAAAAGATCTCAGGGGAATCACAGTGGATAGCCTGTCACCTGAAAAGCACATAAATAAAATCATAGCCAAAACTTATAACCTGTTAAGAAACATCAAGGCAGCTTTCAATTATATAGATGGAAAAATGACTAAGAAACTGATTACAACCCTAATAAGGCCAAAATTGGAGTATGCAGCCCTGGTATGGTCTCTATACTTGAGTGTAAAAAAAACACAAAAGAAAGTTAGAAAGAATTCAAAGAGCAACCTCAAAACTTCCTTCCAATTTAAGGGACCTGCCATATGAAGAGAGACTGAAGGCATTAAAATTGACAACTTTGGAACAGAGGCGGGAAAGCGGAGATTTAACAGTGCTACAAAAGGATTAGAAAAAAAATTAACAATGAAGACTTGATGATTTGGGACACCAGGGTCACTAGAGGACATGGGAAGAAACTAAGAAAAGAGCTACAGCAGGAGGGATGTAAAGAAGTTCAGATTCCCGCAACGGTGTGTTGATGTGTGGAATGCATCAGATGCAAAAGTCGTCAACGCTAAACCCTGCATAAATTTAAGGAAGGACTAGACATTTGTAGATATGGAGACAGTACAACAAGAGCATAGCTCTCTTCCTTTATGTTACAACTAGGTAAATACACTGATGCACACACACACACACACACACACACACACACACACACACACACACACACACACACACACATACATTGTTATAAAATAATTTTTGTTCATGGATTTACAAAAAAGAGAAATGCGATGAGAACAAGGAGGAGAGTCGCATGTCCAGATAGATAAGGAGAGAGAGAGAGAGAGAGAGAGAGAGAGAGAGAGAGAGAGAGAGAGAGAGAGAGAGAGAGAGAGAGAGAGAGAGAGAGAGAGAGAGAGAGAGTAATTATGCAAACCAGCATTAATACAGTAGTTAGGTTGATTCAATATTTCTTTAGTTGACGTTAAAATACCACATTTTCTGCATTGCTTTGATTTTTTAGATGGCCGTCACTCACTCCTTATCAAGTACCAATATTGTGAGGGGAGGGCCTGCACGCAGGAAAGTCGCCGCACTCTGCGGAAGTGGGAGCAGTCTCGGTATGTGATTGGCCGCCATCTCATCAACTAACCTAACCCTAACGTAACTAATCTAACCTAACCTAACCTTAACATTAACCTAACTACCCTGTAACCTAACTACCTTGTACCAAATTACTGGATATGGTCTCTTATACAAATTAAAATGGGAAGAAACTTTTAGAAGCATAAAACACTAGTAAAATGCCTGACTTTAGGAGTGCAGATTTTGAGGATTTAAAAAGTTATCTCCAAGGAGTTGACTGGCAACGGATGCAGGGTGAGGTCAGGTCCGAGACGGAGTTGAAAGAGATAAGGCAGGATGAGAGGTGTGAGGTGAGGTGTGAGGGTGTAGGACAAGAGGAGGGAAGATGTGACCGGAAGGTGTAAGCATGTTGGAGGGTCAGGTCATGCTGAAATGGGAGAGGTGAGTGTAAGCGCCGTACGACGCTTATTAATGTATTGTACTGAAGGTGACTGAAACGAGCCGTGTAGTACTCGCTCTTTGTATTCAGAAGCGGTCAAACCTGTGAATTAACATAGTATCACTAATACTGAGAATAACACAAAAGAGTATATCAGTAAATAGAACAGGTATTGCAGTACATCAATGTCGTGACACTTCACGTCGTCAATTCCGTAACATATATGAGTCAATACAGAGTTACCTACACTTTAGCGAGTTCAGTCGGTTCTACAGATAAACACCACCAGCACAAACACAGCAAGTCGCCCTCTCGTCAGTGTGATTTGATGTACGTCATTATGATACGTTAGGTGCACTTATATTAACACATCACTAAATCCTCACAATTACGTAAGTATCTAATTACTATAAGTAGTTACATTAATTATGTTAACACACATTAAATCCTCATGGTTACATAAGTATCTTTTATCTAATGCTATGATGAATTTATACACAGTGCGGGGAACAGGCATCCTCTTGGTTATATGCAAGGGATTACACTTGGGGATTTACCAGGATGAGAACTCGGGGATTTACTGGGATTTACTCTCCGCACCTCCCGAGACACGTCTGACGTGTAAGCGTGACTGTCGTGAAGTGGCTTTGGAGACGCAGCCTATGAAGTTCATTATGCTGTAGGTATGTTATCAACACTCACGTCATAACAACCGACCATTCGGCGAGAGAAGTAGCTGAGAGGGCAAGTTCAACGCGTCCCCTCGGCCCTACATTCCTCTCTCACTCTGTTGTGCTGGCGCGTAGGCGCGCCATACACTGCTCATGTATAGCAACCAGTTGCTACAAATAATATAACGCTAACAAATAAAACATAAAATGTCACATTATAATGTATCTCTAGCCGTCGTGTAAGTTGTACATATACGGCGTCTACAGTGAGGCCGAGGCGAGTAGATGAGGGAGTGGAGAGGATGGAAGGGGCCGAGATGAGGGGATTAGGTGAAGTAAATGTAGATGAGGTGTATAAATATTTCGTAGATAAATTGCATACACGTCAGTTCATAAACATCCCGTATAGAGCAATAAGATCACAGAAAAATTACCCTAAATGGATGACTGCTAGGTTAAAACAGTATATAGGGCGGAAGAGAAATATATATAAGAGATTAAGGGCAGGTGAAGAAGTTTCAAGACCACAATATAATAAATTAGTTAGAACAGTCAGGAAGTTAACGAGGAAATCTAAGGGCAATTATGAATTAAAGGTAGCCAGCCAGGCGAAGGGATTTTATCAGGTATATAGGACGAACAATAAGAAAATAATAGGTCCATTAAAGGCAGCAGATGGGGAGCTGGTTAGTTCTGGGGAGGAGATTAGTAAAACTCTGAATGAGCATTTTTTAACTGTCTTCACCCAGGAAAACATGAAGGATATGCCAAATAGTGAACAGATGTTTAGAGCAGATGAGAATGAGAACCTGACAGATATTTTCATAACTAAGGAGATGGTGGAACAGGAGATAGATAAGCTAAAAAAAAGTTCAAGACACCATGATCAGCTGAAATATATCCCAGAGTACTTAAAGAATATAAAGAGGGTATTAGTGAGCCGTTAGTTTCTGCCTTTAGGAAATCACTTGAGTCAGGTGAGGTACCAGTAATATGGAGGCAGGCTAATGTAGTACCTATCTTTAAGAAAGGAGATAAAACTTCAGCGTCTAATTATAGACCTATCAGCTTAACTTCAGTTGTGGGTAAAATATTGGAGTCAATAATAGCAAGGAACATTAGGGAGTATTTAGACAAACATAACTTGATAAATCAGTTACAGCATGGCTTCACGAAGGGGAAGTCTTGCCTGACGAAGTTGTCAGGGTGGGGGCAAAACTGGCAAATGAGTTTTAATGCAGATAAGAGTAAAGTGCTTCACATAGGGTATCGAAACGAGAAAGCAAAGATTTTATGAATGGTACCCAACTTAAGTGTAGACAGCGAAACTTATTTAGGAGTAACAATATCAAGCAGCCTAAAACCTTACCAACTATGTTCAGAAGTCGAAAAGAATGCAAACAAAAAAAATGGCCAAAGCTGCAGATGTTTTGACTATAAATCTAAGGATATAATTCTCACTCTGTATAACTCTTTAGTCCGTCCCCTTTTGGAATATTGCGTTCAGACATGGTGTCCCTGTTACCGAAGGACATAGATACGTTAAAGCGAGTTAAGCACAGAGTAACAAAAATATTATATCAAGCTTAAGAAACAAATCAAACGAAGGGCATCTTAATGAATCACACACACACACACACACACACACACGATTTCCCCCCATGCTCTCTCTCTCTCTCTCTCTCTCTCTCTCTCTCTCTCTCTCTCTCTCTCTCTCTCTCTATCTATCTATCTATCTATCTATCTATATATATATATATATATATATATATATATATATATATATATATATATATATATATATATATATATATATATATATATATATATATATATATCTACCTGTCATACCATTCCTTTCCTTTTTTTTTAATCTCCGAAATTGTTCATTTCAAATATTTTGGTGCCCTGTATTTTCCTCATTCCCTCGATGCCTCGTTTTTTTTTTTTTTTTTGTTATTTATGTATTTATTTATTTTATTTTTTTTATTAACCCTATTGTCTGTGGCTTTCCTGGATTTTCGTTCTTCCTGACCACGTGGTCGTGTATTTAGTACGAATAAACATCACTGGACGAACAATATGAATATGGATCGCCTCGCAGCAAAAGGTCCTAACATATCGTAGCGCGCCATTCCGTCTGATTACCTATAGCAGTGGTTCCCAAACTATCTTACCTGACGCCCCCTTTTTGCTTCCAGTAGACCCGCACGCCCCCAGTGCCTCTTTTCTTTTTTCATATGAAATGATTCTTACATTTATTTCTTAGCATTGTTCAGGAAAACATATTTGTTTGTATTACATTTTAATAATGAAAGCCACTCAAACAAATAATACTACATTCCAGTAACTAAAAAGGAAACATTTGGTTCAAAGTGAGCGAAAAAAAAAGGTTTGAACATCAGCAAATTGGCAAAATTGAGTTGCAATTTTAAGAAAAAATAATTTGAAAACATGGCATATAATATTTGGAATGACTCATGAGACTAAGTCGAAATTTATGAACTAATTTAGTGAGATGGATGCTGCTGCTTCTTCCTCACAAGATCAGAAATTCTAGGATTGAAGGATGACAGCGCACAACGCAAGTCATTTTCTACATCAAGTCGGTTGCGCTGTTTTGTTTTCAGAACACCAAGAGCTGAAAATCCTGCTTCACAAAGATAAGTAGAAGAAAAGGGAAGAATCACACGAAGTGCTTCTTCACCTACTTTTGGGTACATGGGGAGATATTTCACCCAAAACTCTTCTAACTTCATTGTTTCAAAGTCCCTTTTCGCGCTGGAGTCACATTTCAAATCGATGGCTTCCTCTTGCAGTGATTCCAGTAACAACTCCACATCAGTGTTAAATGGATTCTGCACCAATGTCCAAAGAGAATTCTCCATTGAGACATCTGGAAAATAGTGCATAAATTCCTCAGCAAGGGAATGCAGATGTGATAAAACCTCTTTTGTCACGTCATACTGCTCAATGTTTCTCTTCTCAGATAAGAGCTCATTCAGATGTGAGAACGATGAAAAGTTCCCAACTTGTACTTTTCGTTTCCAAAGATGAATTTTTTCGGTGAAAGCTCTGATCACATCAGAGTGTGCAATGATGTTTGTGTTTCTTCCTTGTAACTTCAAATTGAGGTTGTTGATAGCCTCAAAAAAGTCCACAAGGTATGCTAGTGAGAGCTGAAAGTCTTCCTCTCTGAATGCTTCATACAGTTTGTCTTGTTTCTGCTTCTGCAAGAAAATTTCCACTTCATCTTTGAGCTCGTAAAGACGACTCAGCATGTTTCCCTTGGAAAGCCAGCGGACTTCGGTGTGAAACAGGAGAGTCTTATAATCAGTGCCCAAATCTGAGCAAAGAGCTGCGAAAAGCCTAGAATTCAAAGAGCTATTCTTTACAAAATTCACCACTTTTATTGCCAAATTCAGTGAACTGCGTAGATTACCAGGCAGAGTTTTGCTTGCTAATGATTGTCTGTGGATAACACAGTGAGTCCCAGTTACAGCAGGATTTTTTCTTTCACCAGCTTCACAAATCCAGAGCGAGATCCAATCATTGATGGGGCACCATCAGTACAAACACCGACTAATTTTTCCCATGAAAGACCGTGCTCTTGGAAAAACTCATCAACTTTTGAAAAAAACATCAATGGCCTTTGCTGTTGTCTCCAGTGCTGCTGAGAAAAGAATTTCTTCTTTCACAGTTCCTTCATCCACGAATCGAGAATAAACAAGCAGCTGGCAGAGGTGAGCAACATCAGTACTTTCATCGCACTGTATTGCAAAGAAGCGAGATGCTTTTATTTTGTCCAAAACTTGTTCTTTTATGTCTTCTGAAAGTTCGTCAATGCGACGCTTCACTGTGTTATCTGATAAGGAAATCTTTGATAACTTTCTTTGGCTTTCTTCCCCAAGCACAGTATTTGCAGCACTCAAAAGGCAGGGTTTTACAAGAGTCTCCCCCACAGAGTGAGGCTTCTTTGCTTTTGCAATAAGTAGTGACAGCTCGTAAGATGCTTCCACCAGTTTCCACGTTTCTTGATGAAAAACACTGCTTGAGTCCAGCTTCATACGATTCAGCTCATGCAGTTTGGCTGTGAAGAACTCCTTTGGCTTTTCTTTTAATGCTTTGTGGTTTGTGCTCAAATGTCGCTCCAGACGACCAGGTCTTAAGGCGTCATTGCTGAGGACTGTATGGCATATGACACACTGAGGGAGATGAAATCCATTCCTCTCTATAACAGTGAAGCCATACTTGATATATTCATCTGAATACTTTCTTTTCCTTGCCCCAGACATTTCTGCCAAGTGAAAATAGCAACAAACTTATAAACTGCACCATGGAACTAAGTAGTTATATAACATACCGTATTGGCATGCACCACACCACACATTCATATAACATAGATCACACAACTGGAAATCATAAATCTGTAACATACCACAAATATTCAGCACACAACGTGGCTTATATCTTAACAATAATGACAATGAGAACAACTGCGGAAAATACAACGAGAAGAAGCAAACGGAGTAAAACTACACGCACGAAAATGCTCAGTTATACTGTGATGTAATGTGTTGATTTGACGAGCGATGTTTTGCATACAGTCGACCTTGGCATAGTTGTGCTCATGTACCTTTGTTTGTTGGATCTTATATTAGCGATTTTGGCGATGACTGAATTGTGATATGATGGTACGTTTTTGGTGTGATGTAGAGTAGTGCGCGCACGGTGGTTTAGTTTTGTTTACGTGTCGAGAGTTGAGTTTGTGTTTGCAGTGGTTTAGTCTGTTATCGTGTTTTGTGGCTTTGTTTTATCATTTCCACTTTTTTTTATAATAGATTCGCTTCTTTCTGCTGTCTGAGATTTTTATTAACGTTTTTTTATTAAGTAAATAGATATGGCGATTGAACCATCAACCCAGCAACATATACAGTACACTTAATTTGTCACACACATTTTTCGCCGCCTATACTGGAATCAACGCACACACTTCACCACATACATTCAAACTAGCGTACAAAACTCACCGCGTATTATTCACATTTCACACTTTCGATCACAACGAGTATTTCACACAATCAACAAGACATTCCATTCTGCATCGTTCTACCCTTGCAAATCGTCAAGGTTACAATGTCACTCATACACGTATGTGATCCAGAATTGAAGAGTGAAATAAATCCCTACCGTGGACAAGGGGAATATGTGCTCAGGTTGACGGGATGGAGTATTGGGAGTTTGTGACGAGTCCCTCAGTGGCGTCAGTGTGGTTGGTATCATTGACTTGTCCAAAACGTGTAAAGAGAACTAGCTTAATAGAAAACGGGTTGGAGTGACTGCTATAATTATACTTTGCATGTATGTAATGACAGATATTTGTTCTTTGAATGATTTTATTATTCTAATTAAACAAATAATTTTGAGCAGATGACTTCACGTCCCCCTTGTATCCTCCTCGCGCCCCCCCCCCCCAGGGGGGCGCGCGCCCCCCTAGTTTGGGAACCACTGACCTATAGTGTAGTATACATTATTACATGCAATGTTGGCCATGATTTTTCCTAACACCGTTATTCATAACTGCTTTCCCCACATCACTATAGGCATTTCACACCAAAGGGATATATTCTGCACTTGCACACACGCACGAACATGCACACACACAGTCCAACAACCGCGGCAGCCAGCCTTGAATGATATTATGCAGAGGAAGAGAGAAAGCTGGACATCACATGGTTATATCTAGTTTCATCAAGCTACCAGATGATGATTAGGAAAACTGAACCTAACATCGGGTCAAAAAAAAAAAAAATATTGCTGTATCTCTAGAGTATAAATTGGTTACAGTAGACTATGCGTTAAATATGAAAAATAATAAATAAATAAATAAATAAACAGTAAACATTTTCTTTCCATTTTTTAACACCCTGTTGCTCCTGTAATGTTGCTGGCATTCAATTATCAGTCACTGTCTCAGAATCAGCACATTTCGTTATTTTATGACACGTAACAATACAAAAATATGCAGGTGCTGATGAGTGTCAATAACATAAAGCTTATCTGTGTAACAATGGAGTCCAGGAAGACAAGGAGACCAATTATTTAATTTAAACTAGTAATTCAACCATATTCTTGATGTCTCCTCAACACTACGGTCGGTTTAGTTTTCCTAAATATCCTTATGGAAGCTTGATAATATCTACTGACGGGAGCGGTGGTCTTACCTTTCATCAAGGTGGAAGCTTGGGTTGCACCCTGTATCTTTATAGTATGACACACATACACACACGTTATTACTATTATTGCTGTTGTTGTTGTTGTTATTATTATTATTATTATTATTATTATTATTATTATTATTATTATATTATTATTATTATTATTATTATTATTATTATTATTATTATCATCATTATTATTATTTCAATAATGATGAGAGAGAGAGAGAGAGAGAGAGAGAGAGAGAGAGAGAGAGAGAGAGAGAGAGAGAGAGAGAGAGAGAGAGAGAGAGAGCATTATGAACCTGCAAGTAGGTACATGTTAAGAATACTACTGTGGGTTTGCAATGGATGAACACCTGGTTACTTATGTAAGCGAGTTTTAGCCACACTGAAAGTGTTACCAGGGTCTGGGCCGGGGACCTAACTCACACACACACACACATATATATATATATATATATATATATATATATATATATATATATATATATATATATATATATATATATATATATATACATATATATGCATATATATACATATATATGCATATATAATATATATATATGCATATATATGCATATATATATATATATACATATATATGCATATATATATATATATATATATATATATATATATACATATATATACATATATATATATATATATATATATATATATATATATATATATATATATATATATATATATATATATTGCTTCACCAGAGATCAAAAGAAAAGTATAAAATATCAGTGTCACGTTGTTAGGTAGGCCTTCTAGAACACACCCGCAGGCTCCGTCTCTTGAAGGAAGACACAGATGCCGGGACGGCCCGGCAGTACTTTTTACAGGGGTCCGAGCTGGAACGAGGACTTGACAGGGTATTTCCCTACTGTCTGGCCGTTCACACACTCAGGGAAGGGTGCACATGTACAAGTTCAAGGTCACTGGGGCATGACGGGCACAAGGGAAGGGTGGACGCCACCACTGCAAACAGGTTTATCCTTAAATCACAAGTCATAGGCTACCACCACAATCACTGACGCTTACTACAGTCAGTGTCTCTCAGCACAGGTGGAGACAGGGGTCACATCTGCGGAGATTGGGCACAAAAGTGAAGTAGAATGCGGAATGCCTGAGGAATTTAGATGGTACAGCGTCCAACTGTCTCTACATCAAACACAACTCACTGCTCCCTGGCATGGCCGCCCAGCCCGCTAGGGCACGATGACGCAGTATGTGCGTCATTTCATCTCTTGTAGCACATCCGAGTCACGCGCATATTGCGTCATGGTCATTTGAGCCAGTGTGTTTCATTTCTTCTTGGATATAGTACGAGGTCTTTCAGAATGTTGGTTGAATATGATACGGTGTTTTAAGTTCCTCCCGATACAGTGTTTTACGTTCTTCCCAATATCATTCTAATGTCAGAATATGAGGGAATTTCACGCACTCATAATGGATCTTAGTAGATGGTTTCTACCACTGGTAGTCAAATATCCTTGATTTCTACCGTGAAATAACACAAATAAAGTGAGGGAAAATATGATACTTGTGAGTGTGGAAACCTCTCGTCGATCGAGTTGCCAGTACATACTCGCACCTTTGGTTCTATATCAGTCTTTCCCCCTCCCTTCCCTGATTCTCTCATCTGTTTCTGCTTTTTTTTTTTTTTTTGTATTATTATGTATTTTATAGTAGTAGTAGTAGTAGTAGTAGTAGTAGTAGTAGTAGTAGTAGTAGCGGCAGCTGCAGGAAAGAAATCGGGCCTCCGTGCCTCATCCTGTGTTGGCAGCAGTGAGTGGCTGGGCTGTTGCTCCTCAAGGTTACACCAGTGCATGCGTCTTGATTGCTCCTTACAGTGGCTGGGAGGAATAATACAATCTCTCTCTCTCTCTCTCTCTCTCTCTCTCTCTCTCTCTCTCTCTCTCTCTCTCTCTCTCTCTCTCTCTGTTCTGAATTTTGACACACACACACAGTAGCTCACCTTGGTCTGGGGCGCAACAGGAGGAGTCTGGTAGCCTTCATTCGATCAGTGCAGCAGGGTGTGAGAAGCACACACATATGCTTGTATACAATACACTCGGAGGGAACACAGTCGTGGGTAACGTGTTAACTATGTAATACGCAGTGTTGTATGTAATACGTATGTAATACGTGGTGGCGTAACTTTATTCTGGGACGTTAGTAACACAAGGCTGGAGGGTTGTATACTTGCAGCTACTGATGCTCAGAGGAGCGAGCTGTGTGTCTCACCATTTGTAAGAGTTGCAATGTAACTAATATTGATACCCATCTTGATTAACATGAAAACACATCTGTTGTGGAGGAAACAAAGATACCGGTGATAGACACGATGGAAATATACCAGTCTAAAGCAACATAAAGTGTACATTGGTAGTAAAAATGAGTGTTGCTAACTTTGCCACACCCGCCCACACACAGGATGTGATACATGACGAAAGAGAGAGAGAGAGAGAGAATTGGTGATAATTTAATTATTTGCTGTTCTCCTAAAGAACTACCTGACGAAGAAAGCAAGCGCGGACGCCACTCGAAAGGGGAAGACCCTTCTGGAAAAGACAACTGTTGTCATGGACGCGTGTCCCAAGTGAAGATCCTCCTGATGAAGGCAGCAGTCAGGATCGATGCTCGGAAGGAGGCAACACCCATGCAGGAAATGATCTGGGCAACCCACACACACACACACACACACACACACACACACACACACATTCTCTCTCTCTCTCTCTCTCTCTCTCTCTCTCTCTCTCTCTCTCTCTCTCTCTCTCTCTCTCTCTCTCTCTCTCAAACATTGTCATGGGATGCAATTCTTTTCAATTATTTATTCTTTTGTTCGTGTATTTCCAGAAAGAGTAATACGATGAGAGGTGGGAGGAGAGCTTGGTATGGACACACACACACACACACACACACACACACACACACACACACACATACAAAGAGAGAGAGAGAGAGAGAGATGAGAGAGAGAGAGAGAGAGAGAGAGAGAGATGAGAGAGAGAGAGAGAGAGAATGAATTCTGAGGCAGAATGAAGCACAGTTAGTACGTCTTCCATATGTGTATGTCTTCATCATCATCATTATCTTCATCATCATCATCATCAATCTTTTTCTTCTTCTTTTTCTTCTTCTTAATTTTCACCATCATCATCATCTTCTTCTTTCACATTCACTTCTGCTACAAAAATTATTCCATATTTTAAAGATACCTAAAAAATGTCTGCAGTTTCTTCAAGTCATCCTAATATTTACATTGTGAAGAAAAGTCAACATAATACCTCCAAAATATCTTATAATTTTTGCTCATTTCTAAATGAATATGGGTCACCATACAATTAGAGACGTCGCAGTGAGGCTGGTAGATACCTATCAGCGCCAGCATTTTTAATTGTCTCCGATTTCCTGGGGCAAAGGGGTGACTTAGCTAAATTTGAAATCGATGTGCAGGAAAAGTACATCATGAATTGCTGCACAAGTGTATCTAAAATTAAAAACATAACCCTTAATATTAATATTCATACTTACTGGTGTATGATAAGGCTTTGTTAATTGAATTATAAGATAAAACTAAAAATAGGTAATGAATTTTTTTTTAAGTAAGTATAAACAGTAAAAATAAAAGGATGTTGACTTCGGCTTGTGCATTTTATCTGGGAATGTTGAAAAATATCAGATATCACTGACACGTCCTGTATATGAAAGTAATCAGTGAAATAAAAAAAGAACAGCACCGCTGGCGGACGTACGACGTACTTATCTTGATCATGATTCTTCAGTTAAAGAAAGCGCCGCGCGCCGTTAGGGAGTGTAAAGTGTAAAGAATAGCCCTCTCAGTTCTGCCGATACAAAGGCCTTTACTTTGCTTTACTATATCCAGAATAGGGGTATAGCTCGTTCTTTCAAGAATTTTCTTAATTCCGCTGTAGTCCATGATTGTGGCGGTGATGTATCCATTGTGCAGGGTAGTCGAGTGTCTGTGTTTTGGTTTGCTCGCTGCCCAAGTACCCGAGGATAGTGATCGTACCGCAAAAATAAAGTCTCTGATACAAAATTATATTTTCTTTACATTAAATGGATTTGCCTGTTGTTTAGTACATGAAAATGCAAGTATATATTAGTATACTTCCATTGAGGTCAGTAGAAAATTACAGATTGCCTGCCTTGATACACTTATAGGCTCTTTTAAGAATATTATCTGAAATTATGAATAGAGGCTCAAACAATGTCATGTGCTGTCAGTTATCACGAAATTAATTGACTTAAAATTCAGACGCATTACTGTGCAACGATACACCTTTGTAAGCTTGTAAAACCTTGCCCCAAAAAGTATTTATTTTCTGGCGAGAATTAAAAATTCTGGCGCTATCTGGTATCAAAACGCTCACTGCGACGTCTCTAATTGCAGTAATATACAGTATACTCTGTTCACGATCGCTAGTGGAGCAAGCCCCTCCCTCACAGCGTAACTTGGTGGGCCCTGGATTCTATCCCGATTGGGTAGCAGTGTTCAGAGGTGTGGGGTGGAGGGGTTTGACGTTGTTTTGGTGACTCGATTAACACTGTCTAGACACCTGACTGCCCTAGACAGTGGTCTAACCATCACGTATTACTGCTAATTCCCTCGAGTCCCTCACCCAAGCCGAATCTCTCTCTCTCTCTCTCTCTCTCTCTCTCTCTCTCTCTCTCTCTCTCTCTCTCTCTCTCTCTCTCTCTCATTCGCTCTTTTTATAAATAAATAAATAAATAGGTAGATAAATCATTAAGTAAATTATATATATATATATATATATATATATATATATATATATATATATATATATATATATAATATATATATTTAATATATATAATATATATATATATATATATATACATATATATATATATATATATATATATACTCGTATATATCATATATATATATATATCATATATATATATATATATATATATATATATATATATATATATATATATATATATATATATATATACATATATATATATATATATATATATATATATATATATATAATATATATATATATATATATATATATATATATATATATATATATATATATATATATACATACATATATATATATATATATATATATATATATATATATATATATATATATATTATATATATATATATATATATATATATATATATATATACATACATATATATATGTATTTTTTTTTTTTTTTTGGAGGGACACCGACCAATGGCAAAAAAATATAGAAAAGATAGAAAAGGATAAAAAAAAAAAAAAAGCCCTCCGAGATGCTGGTCCACGAATTGGGTCCTCAGCGGTCAGTAAAAAAAAATGACGGCTAAGTGTCTTGATAGCTCCCTCTTGAAGGAGTTTAATTCATAGGAAGATGGAAGTACAGAAGCAGGCAGTAAGTTCTGGAGTTTACCAAGGAAAACGATGAATGACCGAGAGTACTGGTTAATTTTTCTATTAGAGAGGTGGACTGAATAGGGGAGAAAGAAAAAAGAAAGTCTTGTGCAGCGAGGCCGGGGGAGAAGGCATGAAAATAGCGGTAGAAGATAGCAAGAGGGGGAATTGAGAGTAGCCTCTTTTCTGTTCCCTCCTACTTTCTCTATCCTCATTTTCAATCCAAATCTGGATGTTATATTTATGTGTGCAATGACTTTACCTGCTTTCGTACTCACACTCTTTAGTCTTCCTAATGTTCCACCAGCTGGTTACGACTACAAAGTCATTCTTAAAACTAAATTTATCTGCTCTGTAAGCCTCTCATCTAACTCCTCTCAGTATAAGATTTTTTTTGACTAACTGTAAAATGGAGCACATTCTGACTCTTTTTCCCGTTTTGCCGAGATCTCCAATCTTGGACTTAAATGTTCAAAACCAGCTTTGGCTTTCCTCTCCCTCCATTGACCATCCCGGTGAACTAGCCTTCAAGTTTGCTATCCTCCACGACCTAGAGCAATAAGTGCAACACCCTACTTGTATTCCTAACCGTCTTGGATATACGCTCAACATTCTCCACCTTTTACTAACCTCTTATCATTCTGCTTTTGCTGTTACCCCTCTCTTTTCCGTTGGGCTCCTCCGATCACAATCTCATATCTGTATCTTGTCCCTATCGCTCCAATCCCTCCTCAGGATTCCCCTAAGCGGAGGTACCTCTGGTGTTTTGCCTCGCCTAGTTGGGGGAACCTGAGGAGGTATTTTGTGATTTTCCTTGGAATGACTACTGTTTCCATGTCAAAGACCCGTCTCTGTGTGCCGAACGCATAACAGAGGTGATAGTGTCTGGCATGGATGCGTACATTCCTCATTATTTTTATTCTCGACCTAAACCTTCCAAAACATTTGTTTTAACACATCCTGTTCTCGCGCTATACATGATAGAGAGGTGTCCCACAAAAGATAATTGGACTTTCCATCACCAGAACCTCATTCGCTTTATATTTCTGTCCGGAACCATTTCAAGTCTGTTCTCCAACTAGCCAAAAACTCCTTCATTAATAAGAAGTGTCAAAATCTTTCAAGATCCAACTCCTCTCGTGACTTCTGGCATCTAGACAAAAATACTTCCAATAACTTTGCTTCTTCTTCGTTCCCTCCTTTATTTCAACCAGATAGCATAACTGTTATCACATCTATTTCTAAAGCTAAACTCTTCGCTCAGACCCTTTGCTAAAAGCTCTACCTTGGACGATTCAGGGTTTGTTCCTCTCCCTCCTCCACCTCTGACTACTTCATGCTACCTATTAAAATTCTTCGCCATGATGTTTTCCATGCCCTCGCTGGCCTAAACCCTCAGAAGGCTTATGGACCTGATGGGGTCCCCACTTACAGTTCTCCGAAACTGTGCCTCCGTGCTTGCACCTTGCCTAGTCAAACTCTTTCAAACTCTGTCTGTCAATATCTACCTTTCCTTCATCCTGGAAGTTTCCCTACATTCAGCCCTGTTCCTAAAAAGAGTGACCGTTTTAATCCCCCAAACTACTGTCATGTTGCTTTAATTTCCTGCCCATATAAAGTTTTTGAATCTATCCTCAAC